>NW_025401063.1:7414063-7607621 GCF_015345945.1 Tribolium madens
ATTTTCTTTGCTTTAAGGTTTGTCTTAAAAATTTTTTACTTGTACGTATAAAAAAATGATTCCAGTGGTTTAAAAATTATAAGGATTATAAAATTTAATTTAATAATGACCATCTTTTTCTGAATATACAGAACTAATTTTATTTACACAAAAATTGAATCGTTAAAAATAATTTATTTGTAAAAGAAGAGCCAGTTCAAGAGCTATTTCCACCAGCTGCTCGTTGAGTTTTTCAGCAAAACCTTTTTCAGCGATGGTCAAACGCGGCACATTTGGACTGGCCTTGTTACAAATAACGAGGTATTTGAAATGCAATCCCGGTAACCCATTCCGAGCGTCTTGCGACTTTGGATCTGCAATTCAACTCGTTTGAATGACAAGGCTGTATTCAAAGCCGCCTTCATCACAGCACTAAAAGTTTAGGAAACGTGGTCTGTGTATCCGGTACCGGAAATCTCGCCATAACACCACGAATTAGGTTGTTTGCAGGCGTAAAGATATGACTCGGGTACGGTTTTACCGGAATCAAATAGCTTCGCGCCAATAACTATGATCATTCAAGAGCTACTTCAAATATTATTCAATTTAAATGATTGAAAAGCGTAACGACGTGTTTGAGGGAAAACGCTTTTTTCCGGTTGGCGCTGGTCGTGGCGCCGTTCTGCGTGCTTGGCTTTTAAATCCGTTGAGATTTTTTAAAGACACCGTCCGATCTGTGGGTGGTCCAAATTCTCGATCGGCTTCACTTACGAAAAAATTTATTGTGGACACTTCTCGCAGCAGGTAGCTCTGATTTTTTCGGATTCCTTGATTACAACTTATTCTCATGTTTAAAGCGGTGTTAAAGTCGCATTCTCCATTCTGGTCCTCTAAATATAAATTGGATGTTGACCGGAGTATTTCTACGATTTGGTAACAATGTCGACAATGTCATTGTTACTGGGACACAAGCGTTTGTCATGCTGATGGCAATAGGATGACTGTCGTGGTTCATGAATGTGTTGCTTGTTGCTTGGGACATGGGATAAATTACTTATGGAGCAAAAATGATGTAATTTTAATGATTAATTGATCCGGGACCGGATTCAAATGCGAAGCTTTCAGCTGTCGAAGGAACATAAATGAATCACAGCAACGTTTCATGTAAAGAACTCGACAATAAAATCTGCAGCAGACATGCAACTATTCAAATAATATACAAGGTGAATCACTTAACCATGACTCGAAAAAACGGACACGCGTATCTGACAATATTAGTTTATACTGTTTTATGATTATACAATAAGAATATTTGACATTTTTGACAAACTTGTATACCTACATACGAGTTAGTTCATCAACAACAATATCAGTCAAGAAAATTACGTTATATAAGAGATGTTACATCATTGTCTATTTTATACATGATTTGAAATGCTCTATGTTAGAGTCATAAATTAAAGATAAATAGAGGTAAGAAATGTGGATAAAAAATGGGCGAATACTCGAATAACAGTGGTATAACATGAATATCAACTGGGATGACATTACTCCACAACATGTTTGCAAAGATGTGATGAGTTTATTAATGAAAACTTTAATTAATAGTTCAGAAAGATGTGACTTAATTTATGATGATGTGCCTACACTCTGATACTCTGCTTCAAACGAGACAAATTACAAAATTATTATTAATTACGTTTAAACAAATTAATAAATTTTAGCAATTGCAATTTTTTTTTACTACTTATTTGTTTTTTAATGTTACTGTAGTATCTCCCTTTTGTTTTCAATTTTATACCTTTATTAACATTTATGAAGTGTGTGTTATTATGTTAACACTCGTGACTTTTTTATTTATTTTAAAATATACGAGTTTAGTTAAAAAAAATTAAAATTTTAGAAATTTAGCATTATTAAGTTTACTTTAAATTATAACAACTTTTTGAACTATAAATTGTTGGATCTTTTCCATACATCTGCATGTTTGATATTTTATTCAAACAGGCTTAGATTGTCACTGGTCATTTGCATTTTAAAATTCTAACACCTGTCAGTCTAGAATATGTGTAAGTCAATTCTAATCAATATTCAACTGCAATAATATAGGTTGTAAAATAGCGTATGAAGCACAAAAATTTATCCGTTCTAAGTACGTGTTTGAACATGATTGAAAACGGCAGCTTTTACTCAATTCATTAAATCAGTAGTAATCGCTATAGCGCATTTTTATTTTTTCCTTCGTCTATAAATACCAGTAAAAGAAAATAAGGGTCTGACAAAAGTTTCCTTTTTCCTGCTTACATATATTTCCAATGGCTTCTATGACCCCACTTCCTGATTTTTCCTATTATCTTGCTGCGAAAAAGTCCCCACCCCAACATATTTTGTAAAAATAGGTGAAACCATTGGTTCCGAATCGTGCCACAGCTGCTCTCAATTTATTAATGAAAAGTAGCAATCTTTAGTGAAAAAATCCAGAATCTCTTTTAAAATTCACCTTTGACGTGTAACAAAAAGAGATAAGAATAAAATACTCTCCAGGTGAGTGCCTTCAGCGAGGTTTTGAACGAAATATCCAGTTTTCCGGCCGTCTTCCGTCGCAACGTCGACACAAAAGCCCCATTACGATTCCTCTCGGTAGTAGCAACTGTTCGAGCAGGTCTCGCATATATCGAGTTCTTGCAGTATGCGATTTCTTATCGTTTCTTCGTTCAGTTCGATTACCGGCCCCTGAGACATGTCCAAATACAGCCGAGACCGACGTGTGTCGTTGAATAAACTCCTGCTCCTCACGTGTTACCGTGGTTAGCTGCAAGCAGGGCAGACCAGCTGCTAGAGCAGGAACTACATATCGGGTGTCCTGCAGTTCGGAGAACAATGGAAACTTGGATGTTATCGGCGGTGGGTGCGGAAATAGTAGGTTTTAAGTGACAGGAAATTGGACAATAAGAGAATTGATCCTGCTGAGGATGTGGGTACATTTTAGGGACTCGGTGCATTTTTCAAAGACAGTATTCGATAACGACCGCCGCTTCTGGGAACGCATTTAATGGATTTTTGGATGCTGTTAAAGTGACACCGACAAAATACCAACGCAATAACGACAAGGAACAAATGCAGCTGCACCAGGGATAAAACACTGAGATACGAACCTTATTGCAAAGTTTCATCTACATGCAAAAAAATATCTCTGATCGTAATTTTGTCACGTATAAATTAAAAATAATTTGAAATTAAAAATGCTATTAACTGCACCTTTAACTTTGAATTTATTTGGTAACATAAAAATGAGTTGTTATGACTGTAAAATGGTCAGGTATGTGCATGCACTTGGCCCAAATCAGATTATGACTTATTAGGCTTAAAAATGATTTGGGGCAAAATTATTCAGGTTGTAAAAGCGTCAAAAGATTAATGCGACATAATTATTCGATGAAATATTTCAAGGGGGTTTTAATTTAACTGTTTATAAGACTTTTGTACAGGTTTTCATTCGGTCCTATGCAAATTTTAGCGCGCGGAATTTTACAAGATGTGGGTGTAATTTTGAGACGACAGTTCAATTTGAAGGTAAAATAAAACGAGTCCCATTATTGTGTTATTTTGTGAAAGGCGAAAATTTTAATAGGTCGGTGTAATTGCGTTTTGAAACCATCCACTTCATTTTATTGACTTCGAATAAAATTTGGTTTTACTTTTGTGCCGCCGAAGAAGGATGAGTTGCAAGCCGACCAGCATAATCCTTTCACTAATTAGACCATTAAATATCGATAAAACGTCAATAAAAATTCGCAGCGTTAGCTTCAAGCAGTATCGCAGATCACATCACCAACGAGATCCCAATCTCCACCATATTGATCGGAAGATATAATAAATTCTCCCGACCATTTAAAAGAAATCCAAATAAATTAAGTCGGGTAAAAAGCCTTTTGAAATGCGCGATACAAGTAAATAACTTCTTGGTCGAAATTATAACGTTAAAAAAGTTCGAGGTTGGATTGTTCTTGGGCGGGAGTTATGTTGTTATATTTTGTTCCATCTTCTTCTACTGTGGTGGGCGAACTGAAACGGATATAAATCTGTACAGTAACGAGGGAGTTTTTGCTATTCCATATGAATTATAGATTATGCATTGTATTCGGTTAGATTTATTTTATTCTGTCGATCGGCAGCTAAATGGAATTAATACGATATTTGACGTCAGCCAGGGCCGGATTTATGTCGAAATATTTGCTAGATGGATGCTTGCGTTTTACTTTTTCTTATTTCAATCAGTTCAGCAGATGAATAATAAATCGGCCATCCAAATTAACATGAATATGAAAAAATATCAGATTTATGTCCTATTGTTTTTGAAACTGGTATGACATATGTCGTTTTGCCATATTAACATATGTTTTGTCGCTACGATGAAATTTAAATGTTCGTGGGCAGGACGATTTCGTAATTTTTTTCCTCCTCACATCAATGATTGATGTTGCGCACACACTCCAACAGCTCCGAAAACAGATAAGGAGGATAATTACCAGCCATTTGCATAAACCTTATTATGCTTCAAATTCCTTCTCTCATTAGACATGAAGTCCCGTACTACATTTTAAATACACACTTCCATCTCAAGCTAAATTCAACAAAGAGCACTGCCAATAACAGTCACACATACGTATTTGTTCTTACCGTCATCAAGCTAATTAATTATTAAAACAGCGTTTCCTTCCCTTATCGATCAAAAACCACAACATAAATTACAACATGAAAAACCCAGTTAAATTGACCAGAGGCTGAAATTTATGTGGGGTTATGAATTTAAGAAAATATTCTTGTAGAGCAGAATATTATGCATACGTTGTTTTCTAAATTTTCTTATCTATGCACATTTTTATTGAGAAATTTGATGTATCGTCCGTGCTCAGCCACTCCAAAGAGACTTAATGGAATTCCGAAATTTGGAATCACATTTTTATGCTGTGTAAAAGTGTCGAAAATTTACGAGAAAAACTGATAGTTCCGTTAGGAAAAACAAGTTATTATTTTTTATTGCTTAACTATTCTTAGAAATTACTTGACACTAAAGTTAAACCAATCAAATGAATCAGGACCTGATATTACCCAACAATTATGGCGTGGAAGAATTGAATTATTTATGATATTTAGAAAGTATTACAACCAAAATTGTGATAAACAAAAATAAGAACACATCATACATCCAACGTAAGTTTAGTGCAAAAGCAGAAAGAGAATTGCTAACAAAAAGAGAACTCTATAGAAATATTGCCAGAAATATTGCTAAAGGTTGTTTTTAAGTTCTTTTAAGATATCCTGCATAATATTAAAATATCAAAGAAAGGATAAAAATATAAAAATGGCAGTATAATATTATTTTAATAGTAATCATCATCATGTAATTAGTTACTGCGAATATAAACAGGTGTTTAAGTAGTTTTAACTACATTTATAATAAACTAAAAAACTAAAGGGCTTTAGTGATTTGGTGATGTTAGTGTGGACGAGAATTCAGCGTAATAGCCGCACAAACCGAGTAAAATATTAAAAAGATTATCTCGGAAGTGGTACAAAATGTGTCGCTTAATATCTATAAAGCACCAAGAGAAAGAAAGAAACTAAGCGAATATTTCCACTTCATCAAACACACATATCACATAATGTAACTTAGTAATTTTATTATTTAACTCTCTTACGTGCACAAAATGGATATTTGGTTCGTAACATTTTTGGTGTTTTACAGAAAATCTTAAAGCTTTATATTAAGAATGTAACATTTGATTTGATAAACAACGAGTTACTTACTGTTATTGTGGTCCAAATTTTTAATCAAATGAAAACAAGAGCAACAACATATGTTACAATGGTAAGTTAATGAAAATGTATCAAAGCTGGAAAAAGTTTTCTTTCTGTAATTTTTCCACACGGAAGCCTCTGTACCAACATTATCTAATAAGTATCTTATTGAAATATGTAATATTTTATTATCAATAAAAATAAATCATTTTTATTATGAAAAAATACTACTAAATAAATAATAAAAAATAACAACTATTAACTGTCTTTTATAGAATTTCTAGGTATTACCTAAATGCGTGGGTAATTAGTCATTGTTCTTACAATCCTAAACTGGTATAGCTAGACTGTTCTAAATACAATTAAATATCTTCAATTAGGCTTTTCAAACCCATCTTTGGGTAGAAAGTAGCTATTTTTTCCTTATTTTGTTTCAAGACTTATTAGAAGAACGAGAATCAATGGTAATTCCAGATGGACACTTCTGCTTTATTTTTATTAGATAACTTTCCATTTTTTCTGTTTATCTAATTTCCACACAAATCTTAGGAATTCCTAGAAGACCGCGTGCATCAAAGCAGTTGTATTTTATGGATAATCAGAAGAAACTATTTATTTAAATGCTTGTAAATTATTGAACTTTCACTTAAATTTGTATAAATTGAATTATACCAAATAGTGTTTATTTTTGCCTCAGGTAATATCTAAAATTTACGATAAAAATTTTAATTTTGAAATTTACGATTCCAACGCATTATGTTAATTTTGCATCTACCGCATATCAATTTGTAGGCCCATGAATATATTTCAGTTTCTTGGAAAGTTTCGATTATTCCCACGACACCTCCAAACATATAATTAATTTTCAATGAAAAAAATACCTCAATGTAACTGTAAGATCCGTACAAATGCCAATTTCCAGAATAATTTATCCTTCCACATTTTACCACTTTATTTGCATGAATAATGTAATCCTAATTGTAATTTTTTGTTCACCTGAAAAGTACCTAATAAGTTTTAAAAACTGGTCAAAACTTGGCAAGTTTCTTAACATCCCAAAGGAGGTACAGACTCATCACAAACCTCATCACTTTGATGTAACGAGTTTAATATTCTGCAGTCATAATAAGATAATTGATTCAATCAAATTCTGTGGTTTTGACGTAAAAGGCCCCGAAATTTAATTCCGGGTTAGATTGCCAAACTTTACAATAATATGAATTAGAAGGAAAATGCAATAAATAAAAAATTAAGACAGGATCGGCGTAGGATTGTTTGCATCCGAGTTACTTTGTTTTTTTTTGGAGTGAGCAAGCCAGACAATTTCATTCATTCCGAAGCTGTTCGAAACATAAGGTTACAATAAACTGTTCTTGCGGCCCACTGCCGCAACTAGTGTGCCCACATGGGTTTGTATCAGTTCCCACTACGCTAATGTACCTCGTTACTCATAGTTTTACATATAAATCACCTGAATGCAGCCGACTTTTCACAGCAATTTGCTTCGTCAGACAGTAAACCCCTGAAATTACAACTCCGACTAAGTACCTGAAACAAGAAAAAAAACTGATACTTTTTACATTCTTGACACTTCATAAATCATTCATCATTTGTACAGAAAAACTCAGATACTCATGGAGATTTTAAATGTTTCAGCAGTTTCGCTGGTGGAGATCAAAATTTTAAAATATCGCTCACGCTACGACACTAAAGCTGCTCAAAATGCTAAATATGTGAAGGACTAACTGAAAATTTCACATTCTATTTTCTGAAAACTGTGGCGGAAATACACAGAATAAAAGTAGATATAAAAATAGGCGAATGGTCCAGTGTATCATCTATAATAGAAAATTATAATTTCCACTGATATGTCTCACATATTTACGTGTAACCTTATTCGTAAGCTAAAACCCGATGATAAATTTATACCACAATTGAGTACAACCTCCCAATAGATTTATTTATTATTGATTGTTATTGACTTGATTCGTGTAAGTTAAACATGCAAAGACAAGCGTTAGGCATATCCTTCTCTTAGTCTTATTCAAATGTCAATTAACGAATTGTTTACAGTTGTGTATTAGTTTTGTAACTAAAAAAAATTACATTCATTACTTTTCAAAATCATATTCAAAATCAATAGCCTTGTAAATATTCTAAATATGAAATAACTACATGATTATTTATGTACATGCATACATTCTATCTTAAAAAGAGAACGGAAAAAATTCTCACAAAATTTTTAGAAACAAAAAAAATTGTTAACAATAAATAGACGAGACAAAATTAAAAAATCAATTTTCAATTTTCGACTAAAAAGAATAAAATAAAGTTATAAAAAAAATCGTGACACAAAATCCGAAGAATTAGTTTTATTTTGAATTAAAATATTAATTGATTAATTTGCTTTCTGTTAATCAGCTCTACATATATTTTTTTAGTTAATTCGTTAATTTTTTAATTCTGTTTCAATGATTGATTCTGATTATCCATTTTTTTATTATTTTTGTTATAATTTAATTTATTCGGCAAAATGTCGGTTTCTCCAACATAAGAACTTTATATATTTAATTAAACATTTGAGGATTACAAAAATAAATTTCCATTGTATCAGTTTTAATAAAAGTTTGCAACTTTAAAGCTTTTGTTAACTTTGCATCTTCCCATTCTGTTTTTGAAAGTATGTTTACCTTTGCAAAAGTTTGTTTTGTTTAAAATTTAAACGAGTTAGTTAACAAATTTTATGCATTACACGAGTGCATCGTCAAGAATGAAGACCATGAAAGTGATACGGCAGTTAAATCGTCTTTTTTGTGACATTTTTAAGCCCACAGCTCCATGTTAAAATTTTAAAGGTGAAACTAATTAGTGTGCGACCACTGACAGATTTGAATGAACCAACGCTAACAAGGTGTCGTGTACAAGGAAAAGTCTTCCATTTTTGATAAGTAACCTTATTATGAGCCTTGTGCTTCGAAACGGGATTATGATTAGATAGGCGTTGTTGTAACGATAACCTCATAAGATATCTCGATAGTGTCAAGTCGAGAATATTCATTAACAAATTTCGAAGGGTGCATCTGCAAGAGTCATTGCTCTCAAGCTCTAAGAATAATCCTGATTCCCACCTGTAGAGATTTAATCATTGCGTAATTATTTCACTTTATTAGACGGTTTTCTCCCAAAATAGGTCGACTTTCGTTAATGAAACGAACCATTCGACGATCAAGAGCAGAGGGGCCGTTTTATTCAGGTAAGAGGCGAGTGAGAGGTAGTATATTTAGATGGAGTTTTATCTCTTTCAAATGCACATAATACAACATATTTGAACTAGGAGTGTTCTGACGCTCATCCCACACATCAGGCCCACGTTTCGACCGCGAAAAAAACGCCCTAATGTAAATTGTACGCAAGAACCGGCTTTCCATTCAATCTCAACACAGCCACTCGATGAATACTTAATTAAGTTTTTAATTTTCTGAAATTGTGAAACGTGCCGTGGTCAAACGAATATTTTCCTTGGATCGTCTCAGTTTGTGCGTAAATATTTCACACTATGGGCCGTTTTTTGATCGGCACTTTGTGTCAAAACACCGCACTTTTATGGCTCATTAATTCGTGGATTATGCCAAGTGATGAGATTTCGAGATAAGTTTGTCGTTGTTTCCTCTTTAAATTAATTAACTAGATTGTATTTAAGGATTTTTCTCCGATGTATTACCGTAAAATTGCTTACGGAGCAATGTTAAAAATAATAATCGAACATGAAGAAAAAATAAAAACAACAATGTGAAAATATTTATGCAAATATTGGAGATAATTATCGACCAATAAATCTTGTAAACAATATTATATTCCACAGATAGCGATCTCGGAATATTAATTTTTTTCATTCATAAACCTTCTGGTACTAGTTTTTAAAAGTATTTCCAGCAAAGGTGTATATTTTTCAATGTCTTGCAGTAGGTAACATTTATCAATTAGGTACAGGTGTAGTGCAAGCGAATTAGGTATGCTAAGGTTATTTATTTCATGCAAATTAATTAATGGTAATGACAGAGTTAAATGGTGCTTCTAGTTTTAACTAGTTTCTTTTGTGAAAACTCGACCATATTTCGGTGGAAACTCCAGTTTGCTTAATTTAAAGTGACAAACTTGCTCGATATTTGAGAAGTTCAAAGAATAAGGAGCAAAAAAAAGTGTTAAAAATAAATGAGACCAACACGTCTTCACTTCAAAAAGGAGAAATATTCGTACACATATTGGAAATAAAGTCACGTAGTTTAAAATGTAATAAATACTCATTACAAAACACAGTTTATTCTACAGTACTCTTGACTATGTAAAATAATAATAAAAAGAAGCTTTGTACTGGTAATCTTTTCGTATAATAAAGTCAGCGTCGTAATGATAACACGATACTAAACGTTGCATAAATTTTTCTTATGAGGCAATAAGAGTCACCGCATATTTTACTATTTTCTTGTACCCTGATGTTGTAACATTGCATGAATAAGTATAAGCTTTTGTATGATTATCTTTTGTGAAAACAGTTTCTGGAAATTATTACTTATTAAACATTGGTTCCTACTTTGCTCAAAATCCTCAAAAGAGAATATTGTAATATTGGTAGACATTTGTTGAATAAATAAATCACGAAACACTTTATTTCCAAAATATATTTCAATCACCTGTGACTTCGAAAAAAAGGCTCGGAACTAACTCGTTCAATTAAAATAGGCAATTTGAAAGTTTTATAAAAAAAAAATATTTTTAATTAAAAAATTCTATATTAGTTAAATATCCATTTAAAACAAGAATTAAATTTTGTCATACAGAAATTTGGTTAAAATCATTTGTATTTGTATCCCAAATATGCATGCATATAATTAAATTAAAAGTTGGAGAATCACTCCCTATTAACCACCGTACCATTATTCCATATTCTGTTGACAATGCAGTAATTATGTTGTATTAAAAATGACAATAATACATATCAAAATGAATAACCAAACCTACAAACCACTGGAATGTATGAATTTAGGACTGTCCTCATATTCCAGTGATAGATCAAAATCAGTTCAAAACTCTATATTACTAACTTCCTAAAAATATGACTCGAATGTACAATTTTCAATTTTCTGTTTATGCAAATACTTTTCCCACCTGTTTTTCTATTTTTGACATCTTGAATGAATATTTCGTCAATTTTTTCAATGAATCCATTCATCTAAACCCAACCGGTCACATCCACGTTTATTGAAAGTGGAACAAACGTCTTTCTTCACACTCTGTTGTAATAATCAGCCATAAATGGCCACCGCCCAAAGGCCGGATGTAAAAAGTCAGAAATAAGAGAAATATTTATCTTCGCATTGTAAAAACAATAAAAGCGAGTATAACAGCATCATTGTTATATTTTAATGTCTCTCAGTAAGTAAATACATTTATTTGTGAATTTAAATAAAAGAGAAATATTAAGTGGGAGAGAAAAAAATAAATCGAGACTTTACATTTTAAAATCGCCAACAAATCAAACAGTAACTGTTCTCCTTGCCTTCGTCCATAATTTACATATGACATCTACACAACTGGATTTGGATAACAATATTAGTCAAACAGAAAGTACAAGATCTATAACCAGGAGGTATTTAAACCAGTGGCTCTGAATAATAAAGTGCCACAGAATGCTGTTAAAATTCTAATTTTGTTGTTTAGAGTAGGTAAACTCTTCTTCAGATTAAATGAAAATTGTGAGTGTCGGAAAAGTTGCAAACTTTTAATAGTTTGTTGTTTAAGTGTAAGAAAATAAATTCAGGAAGCCGTTTCACTTTAGATAAGACAATAATGACCAGCATATTGCCTAAAGCTCTTAGTCGTATCAGCTGTATCTGTACGTAAAGGAAACATCTTTTACATATTGGCACGTTAAAAGTAGTTATCGCGAAAATTACAAGCGCATGCTAACATCAATTAAAATTATTAAACACTAGATATAAATTACAGAATGACTTAAACCAGTTTCGTTTACGTAACGTGTAACTAAGATGTTTTCAAATTCACTGCTAGAATGAACAAAATGGACAAAAATGATAAAGATGTAAAGTGCCAATACACCCACCTGAAAATAGAATTTTAAGCTAGAATACATTTTAGTGTGCATAATAGACTGGTATGTAAATTTGAAACAAGCTATTGTCATGGCCAGATTTAGATATATCAGAGACTAGTGATCAGTAAAATGTTAAATTTTAGGCAAAATCAGCCTTTTTGCAATTATAAATAGTATTTCTAACGAAAAGAGCAAATATCTCCAGAGAATTCTTTTTAATTTGTTCCTCTCTCTCATTTTAAGTAAAGCAATTATTTATTAACCTTATATAAATTACAAACTGAATATAAAAATTCTTCTTCAAGATCCGCATCAATCAATTTATTTGAGAACTATAAATGTAGTTAGTCATTATTAAACAGCACCGTCTCATTGGGTTTCCACAAGAGATTTTCACACTCTACCAGCTGAATACCAATGGACCGGTTGTAATTAGTTGCCTAAGTTAAATTAGCCGCCTCATTATTTGCACTGGTGTAAAACAAGATCGCAACTCCGGGATCAGACATTATTATTTAAGACAATTTATGCACCAAAGTTTCAAATTAATTTCAGTTTATTAAAGATTGGCACAGAACTAAATACATAATGCGAAATGTAATAAAGTAATAAATCGGAATGATGGAGTCAGGAGTGCTGCCTTTAACCCCACAATATTATGCCAGTCCTGAAGACAGTCCGAATATTAGACCGGTTCTAAAATCACCCCAGGGGGTCCTTTACTAGGGAAAATTCATTCCGGGTCATTTTAATTTTAGATCACTGAACAAGATAGATCGTAATTTAGTGGTGGAGTCAAAGAGATTTCCGAGTCTTGTGCATACAGAGCTGATAACACCTACGAAGTTATATAAGCCGTTTGGGCAAACTAAAAAATAAGACAGTGAAACCGTAAAATCATATCAATGTTAAAGTTTGATTTAAAAAACTGTTTTCAAACTTAATTTACATGATAGAAGTTTTAGGTAATTTGCGCTTATTATAATTTCGTTTTAATTTCATTGCTGAAACAAAAAAGCAACAGTTGTAACTATATGCATGAACTACATAGATACACAGATATGAAAATCTAATTAACTAAACTGCAACATTGGCTACATCAAACAAAGCACATGTTACAAAAGGTTACTTAATTTGCAAAACCAAAACTTTTTAATTAGCAATAAAAATAAACAAAAATTTGTATAAGCTTATACTCATATGAAAAGCAAAATATTTTTAAACATATCGACATTTATTTCTTTTTCCTTGTAAATTTTTATTGAAGGTACAACCCACTCAACATATTTTCTCTTATTGCCAAATACCCTTGGCCACAACGCATGCATATAAAATTCCCAAAGGCAAAACAACAATGTTTTCGATATAGTTGACCGAGAAATATAGAACAGACTGTTATATTTCGTGAAAAAAACATCCAATAGTTCTTTACCTACATACAAATAAATAACGCTACATTCTGAACATAAGAGAAATTTATAAGACAATGCTTAGAGGATGTGTGATCTTGTCACTTTTAAAACAGGTAATAATTGGTCCAGTTTAGACATTTTTCCTTTATCTTTATGGCAAGTAGTACGGAACTATTACTTACTAATCGGCATCTACCATCAGTCCCTACATTTAAGACTGCATTCCACTTGGATCTTTAAATTCACACCCAAACTAATGAAAATTTAGTTAACACATCTTGCTTAAATTCCATTCATTTAAAAGCCTCTCCAATAAATTATTTCATTAGCTGCATTTAGACACAAACTGCACCAATTAATCTTCACTGCAGCAGAAGTTGGAAACAGCGTGATGGCAATAACAATTAGAAAAACCAACTATTCCTTGCTGTTAACTCGAAAGAAATCATGAACTTTACAATCAGCTGAATCTTTTACGATGAAAACTTTAAGTACGTGAGAAGAAATCGTACTCACGATCAAGAGTCACTCACTATTCTTTACATTGCGCAAAACTTCATTAAACTACTTATAATAAATTGTTTTTTTTTCTTTCACCATTCAAAGGTTTCCGACAAAAATAGATAAAACTTTCCTAGAGAAACAATAAATTATGATCGTATATCTTTTAGGTTACTACTAAAATTAAAATAATGGCGCAAAATGCATTTCTAAGCCCTGAGGCTCGGCAACGTGGATTTACAAGCGATCCAAGTTTACACTTTACCACCCAAACTGTGTCATAATTCAAACTGTGCTAAAAATTAGAATTTTAACCACTATTATTATTATTCAAAAGAAAATGTAATTGTATGTAGGTACTATGATGATTAATTTACTAAACAATAATAATCTGGAATTTTATTAAATCCATTTAAAATATAAAATTTGCACTAATGCATAAAAATTTTATTTGTTAATGTAACAACTTAAAAAAAATATAGAACAATAAATGAAGTTGCTTTTGAAACGTGGTCAAAAAACATATTTCAGTGAAATACAATTCTAATTAACTCATCGTTTTTGATTTGTTTTTTTAAGCAAAATATTGCTTCCAACTGTTTGTTATATCTTTTAAAATAACATTTAATATTTTTATTAGAATTAGAATTAAAAAAGATAAACGTGGTTTTCATTACAAAATGAAATTTTATGCTTAATGTAAGATACGAGTTCTATTTTTTCTTATAATTGCATACAATAATTAACTGAAATATTAATTTAGTTATGAATTAGATTATTCAGACAGCACATTTATATTTTGCAGAGAAGCTGGAATTTTTAAAGCCTTGGTAACGAATTATTAAATACGAGTACCTACAGTTTGTTTTTTTTTTTAATGGAAATTACCAAGTCAAAATTTTGGTGAAAAAATTGGTAGCAGTCTCCATAGCCACAAATTTTGTTTGCTCTTTGTTTTTGTCCCTAGAAATTTTGGTAAAAAAAATATGGTTATGTGTTCAAATTGTTGTCAAAATTTTGACTTTTATGAATCTTGTGTGCCTGTTTGCTCCTTGAAAGCTTGAAAGCGCTGTAATTAAATACCTAAGGACAGACATCATTAAGGTGTAAAGACAGAATTCAGTGTTAATAATTTTGATAGAAACACACCACAAGTAAGTACATACAGTGTTGTGGACAAAAATGAGGTTCTTGCTACAAAGACAAGACAAGCAAGGTTTATGAAGATCGCCAATAAGTTTTGTGTAATTTATTGAAATGAGCTCAAAGTTGATGCGTTTTATAAATTCTTCTTCAGCTTTAGTTTCAAAATTGTTACTTTTTCAACTCGTTCCTCAAAAACGATGCACAAGTCACTAATTTAATTGCGTTCTTTCCGAGGCTTTTTCTCATTGATGTTTATTTTGTATTCTTGTCAGTTTCTTGCTAAAAATTAAGAATGATTAGCAAACCTGCATTACAAATTGCGTCTACATTTTATCGGAGCCCTTTTTCTAACTTCCTGCTTGCAAACTATTCGTTTCCAAATTTCTAAAAACTGTTAGCGGTACCAAATTTGTTTCTTTTTTGGTGTTTCATCTCTAACTTTTCTTATAAAAAGACGATTTTTTGTGCTGACGTTTAATGACATTGTTTTCAAATTAATTTAAAAAGCCGGAACTGCCAACTTCCTTTATTAAAATTATAAATGAATTTACTAGTGGTGCCAACGCTAAGACTGTTTGGCATTTCCATTTAAAAAAAGAACAGACTTTATATGAATTTTCACTACATGAAATTTATTTTTAACAACTCTGCATTATCTTATTCTACTAAAGTAAAGAGTCTTCTTGCGTGTTCTTAATCATGAGTGTTATTGATTTTCGATCGTTTTCTAATAATGTGATAATTGGCAGAATATGAAGCCCCACTATTCAAGTTTGATCCTAATGGCAAAATCAGTTCACCTCCATTAATTCCGACAGGATTCGATGTATTGATCTTCACTGTACCTTAATGGTATAGTTGGTATATTATTTATAACTTCCACAATCCCCATTCTTCTAATTGGAACGCGTAATTATTTTCCAAGAAGGTCTATAAATCACCACATAACTTATTAAGTGCTTGATTAACTGCACTGCTCACATGCGACTATTTCCTTCTGTATATGCACTATTTAATGACTACCAACCCGTATGGGTTTGCTCTTATCACTACCAGATAGTTCCAACTCTTGTATCACACACGAAAACATAACTCAGATCCGTATTTAATATGGGCAATACGAGACAGGCTGTCATTATTTATGTAACATACTGCACCTGTTTTAGATACAATATAAAGCACAAACGCAGATTTCGAAATTCTACAGTGAAGATAATTACAAACTAGTTTGAATCAATGTCAGTGGTTGCAATCGACATATTTGTATTTCTTTCAAGTTTGAAAATAAATAAAAACTATTAATTTCCGCTCGCCAACTGAATCTTCTTGTTGCAAAACATCAAAACATAATTGATCGCAAGAGTCTCTATTACAGATAAATCCCAAATGGGTTTTGTTCAAACGTGACAAAAGCCTTTGTAATTTATTCTTCAGTAATTGCAAATGTAATTTATCAACTCCCCTGACAACAAAGTTGTAGAGATAATTTAGAATTGTCAACCCTAAAGTGCACTTATATGATTGATATATCGAGCTTAGCGTCAAATTATAAGTTAAATCGGTTTGCTAAGTCGAATTTTTAGATGTTATGTATTTCACGTATAACTCAAATCAATTTATTGCAGCTTGAACAAATTTCTTATTCTGGGGAGACTTAATACTTTCGGGATCTTTCGTTATTCGATTTGAGGAAAAGATAAAAGAACTCGGTCATCACGTGAAACACCTCGATACGTGTTATTTTTTTTATTAAAAAGAAAAAGTCAATATTGTCTGAGAAGGTTTTATTGACATTTCCGTAATAAAAGTACATAAAGATATTATTTCGTTTAAGCTTTCATCTTACTTAAATTTTTATTTACTTTCAAGATACACTTTTAACACTTAGGTCCTCCACAGGGAAAATATAAATATTTTTAGTAAAGGTAATAGATTTCTTTCCTACATTAGAGGTACTTACTACTCCTATTGCTTAAAATTTTTTAACTAAATTTACAATACAGATGTTAATTTCAATTGCAACTATTGTATGTATGTACATACATACCTACTATGTGTTTACAAAAAAAAAACGCACATCGTGAAAATTACATTGCATCCTCTTAGATACTATCGACTTTTTAAAGTTTTCGCTCAAAGGGGTTAACCTCATGGATGTAATTTGTAATTCTATAAGATTTAACTAGTTTCACTTTTTAAGTAGCAATCTAGAAGAAGAAACCCCAAAAACAATGAGATAATTAAGTGCAGTAGTAGTCCCACAGGAATAATTTTCTCTGATGTATGTAATTAAAAAAAGTAGGGTATAAAATTCAAATACATTTTCATTAAGGAAAGTTGACTTAAACCTTTCTGTAGGTGTTCGAAACTTTGATTCCAAGTCAACAAACTTTTAAAACTTTATTTTCTGTAATTTGCTTTCCATCGGAAATTGGAGGTGGTCCCAAAGCAATTTTTGGTCGTTCTTGTATGAAATTAGCGGACGTGCTTTTCGGTCATTATTCAGATTTTTCATTTGGTTACGCTGAATGAAAAAGTATGAAAACTGACCTTTAATTATGTAGCTTCACACCATAACCGAGTACTATGCAAAACATGCTTCCTCTTTCCGGTTACCGCTGGTGGCACAAAAATCACGACACCAAAGTTTCCGGAAGTGCACACAAAGAGTTTCCTGTAAGATTTTCGAAAATCCCACAATTTATTCGATTTCCCGACGGGATCAGAGCAGGGATTTCGAAAATCCCTACATTTTGTTAGAATATCGGTGGAAAAAAAGAGCAGGTGCGGATGGTGGTGCGTGGGTGGCACGTTCTCGCTCCAGAGACAGTCGCGACCGAAATAAACATTTGAAACTGAATCTTGGTATTGCATGTCGCGGCGGTGAAACGCGCAAGCGTGGTCGCGACTTAACCACCAACAATAGGGTCATACACCCACGATTCATCTTTTTGAATGCATTATCCATTGAGTTGCGTAAATAACAGGGTACAACATTTACATACATCTTCCTACATGCGGCTAACTTTATTATGGCCATTTTTAAGACGCAAACAATACGGAGGTTTACATGGTAATGAAATTATTATGGGGCGTTGGGATAGGCACCTTTATTCGAAATATGGATATCTTCACCATTTCGAAATCAAACCAATAGAAAAAATTAAACTACAATGATTATTAAAGTGATTATGACACGCAATACTATCACGTGCTGGTCATTTTATTCCCAGCTTAATAAAGAGCGAGAATAAGCTTCAATTATCGCTCAACGTAATATAGCAAATTACGCATGAAAACTATATCATGAAATAATTCTCGCAAATATAATGTTCTTTAACCGTCTTACACTATTTATTTTTTGATGCGGCTTTGACAGTGAACAGTGATGCAAGACAAGTTTTTACCTATAGGTTATTTACTACCCTAGTGGCCTCATTTGTGTAAAATTGGTCCATTTGGCGCATTTACCCGGCTTTGTTTTATTTATTAGCACCGTGTAAAATATGAGCATCGACATTCGACAGTCGACACTAAATAATTTTGATTATAATTAATAGAAAGAAAATTTTAGGGCATAGCTTTTTATATGTATGTATGTACACATATACGTATGTACAGTCGAACAAAATGAAAATGACGCCTCAATAAACCAGCTCCTGCTGGATGCCGACCCTTATAACCGCAAGCAGGCGGGGTTGTAAATTATCGGATTGCAAACTTGACGTAGTTTCAAGCTAAATTCCCTTAGAAGCCGGTTTACAGAAAGCGAAATGAAAATTTAATTCAGAATTAAATTAATTCGAATTAAGTTGCCATTCATTTTGCATTTACACACGTCAAATTAATTAAATGGAAATATTAAAATTTTTTAATAAAAAATTTAACAAACCATTTCTTAAAGAAAATTATGCATTAATAATGACATTGACAAAAAAAAAACAAATCATTATCACTTAATATTTTCTTTAACTGTTTTTTCAACATAAAATTAATTAACATAATTTTTGAACGAAATAGGCTTTCTCTATTTTAAACTTGATTTTATGTAAAACAACAAATGAATCAAACCGTTATTTATTTGCGAAGAAAGTTTAAAATTTATTTTTTGATAATTGTAATATTTTTAAATTAATAAAAATGTTTAGTTTTATAAATACACAATTTAACAAAAATCATTTCATAAAAAAAATTATGCATTAATAAGATGAAATTTACAATTTACAAAAAAAAAACAAATTATTATTAATACATTTTTTTTGTCAAGATTGCCAACATATTCAGTCATTGTGGATCACTTTGTATTTTAATTGATTTATAAAATAATTTTATTTTGAAAATATGAAATAATGATTTGTTTGTTCGTCAATGTTTAATTAATGCATAATTTTCTTCAAGAAATGTTTTGTTAAATTTTGGATTAAAAAAATTCCATTTTCATTTAACTTAATCTTTAATGCAAAATAAATAGCAACTTAATTCGAATTAGTTTAATTCTGAATTAAATTTTCAATTAAATTTCAATTTTCATGTAAACCGGCTCATAAAGAAATTTATCTTGAAACTACGTCAAGTTTGCATCCGATAATTTCCCACCCTGCCTGTTTGCGATTAGAAGGCTCGGCTAGGGGCTGGTTTATTGAGGCGTCATTTTCATTTTGTTCGACTGTACGTATGTACAGTCGACTGTACGTATGTACACGTACCGGGTGAATAACAAGTATGGAACCAAACGTTTTCTGCTTAAACTAATTACTGTACAAAAAAAATCACTAGTGAAGTGGAAAGTATACACTATTAAAATGTGATCGTTTTTCAACAATAAAGTTTTTCGAAATTTATTTTATCTTTTAAGCTTAGCAAAAATTTCTTTCTAATTACAACCCACTATAATTTTTTTTACTTACAGATTATGACATAAAAATGACCTCTAATTAAATAAAATTGTTTTTTGTCGAATAGTTTTTTTTTTAATAAATTCTTAAAGTTGCCTTCTGAGCTCCTCACGAAGAAAAACTATTCACCAGTCTAACTTTGTACTCGGGCTGCGCTTTGTCACAATAGCGTTTCAGACTAACTAGTTGGAGAGCAGGTAAAACCCTGTTGGTCCGGACCCCAAAAATTGTCTTTTTGTGAAAATTACTTCAATATTGTGATTTTAATAAACAAACTTGCTCCAATTGTCAAATTACAAATACATAAATTTACTTAAGAAATGTATTTTGCAAGTATACAGGATGTTCCCGAATTGAGTTCACAAGAGGAAAAAAATTTTTACCTTTGATTTTACGCCAAAACTGCAAAGAAAAAAACATTTTTAGCTTGACTTGACTTTTAAGGTTCTTTATCTACAGCTTTCAAAAATCAAAATAGAACTAGTAGTAGTAAAACTAGTTACAAAAAGTAAAGGAAATACTTTTTTTCTACAGCAGACTATTTCTTTAAAAACTCTTTTGAGTAGATAAAGTAACACTTTAACAGCAAGTGTTGTTTTTGCTTTATCTGAAAAGAGCAAATCTGTAAGTAGAAAGAAAAGTTAAAAAAAAGTGTGATGGAATTTAAAACGCAGAAAAAAAATTACACTAGTTTACACGATTTTTATACCTTAGCTGAAAGTTAATTTCTTATAGATTTTGAGGCACTGAGTTCAACTGAAAAACTATTTAAAAAAGTCCACCACGTTACGTTTAAGAAATATGTAATTAACAAAAATACAAAAACCGCCAAAAAACATATTAAAAGTGGGTTATTTTACTTGGTTTTATTATACTTTTTGGATCAGTTTTCTTTACAGCAATCCAACAGTAATCTACTAACATATTATCATCCTAAAAACCTTCATGTCGATCTTTGAAAACCCTTCAGATCTTAATGAAAACGCTCGTCTTGTTTGTCACTCATGCTCCCTAAATTTTTAGAAAAGAAGTCCAAATGCGAATAAAATGTTTTTAAGACCTATTTAGATCCATATAGTAATAATTTTGCAACAATTTGAATTTAAATAAATTTTAAATCGGAGGCAGAACGCAGGAAAATTATCGTCTGTAACAAAAAAAGTGTGATGTGATAGAAAAATTTAACAATTATTTTTGTTTAATTAAAGGTAAGTTAACATAAAAATAATAATTTGATTAAAGGTACATTAAACATCTTATTGTTTGTAGACTATAGTGTATAGTGTATAGAATAGAAGACATTGTTAGTAAAAATCTGATTGTGTTTGAGTGAGTTTTATTTTCTGAAGCATATTTTCAAAATTTTTGTAATAGATTACAAATAAAATCACATTATGTATTTACACCGTTACACCGTTACCTATAATTTTTTCTTTGGTCTTATAAAATACTTATCCAGTTCCTGAGTTTCTTAAACTAAAAATAGAAAAATCAGTTATCTTTCTACAAAAAGATGCTAAACAAACGCGATAATATTTATTTTCAAAGTATCATCTTGAGAGAAATATAATATGTTTTCAGGATTATCCAAATCAGCTCATGTGAAAGTAATTTAATAACACCTTGAAACATGAGCAAAAGCAATATAAAAAAAGATCACTTCACGTCTCTAAATAATAATTACTTATTATGTATAAGTAAGTAGTTTTAACTTTTCATTAGCATTAGGTAGGTTCTACGTAGCTAGACAGGGATTCTTAACGTATTTTGAAACACAATAATTTTTTTCTTATGCACTTGTTACATTTTTTACAACTAATAGTTGAAATTGATTAGTTTATTATAAAGTGCCATATTGTGTTATAATTAAATATTTTCCTATACAATTTAAATAAATACAGGGTGTTCCATTTTTATTGTTACAAATTTAAACAGGTGATAGAATATTCAGTTTTAAGACAAAAGTTTTCTATAAACATCTATCAAAAAATGTTATGTAAGCGAGCTACACCCCCTAAAGAGATGCGTTTTTTAATGAAGATTTCCCACTATTGCAGAACAGATTAAATTACAAAAGTTGGTACAGCCGATAACCTTTCAACACCTAAACGAATTCAAAGATCAGTTGTCGAAATTTTTACTCACGGGCGTCTTAAACGGTAAAAGAAATTTAATTTTTAATTTCTATCTTTTGTATGGTCTGTAAGACAAATTGTAAACTGATTTTATTCAAAAAGGTAAGTTGTATCTAAAAAACCCAAGAGACCTCTTTTTCGTGAAAAACTGTGGAATTTAAAATTTTGTGGCTGAAAGTGGTAAGAACCAACAGCCAAAAAAGTTAGGATACTTTTTACCCTAAACCCTCCAGTTTAGGACGCCCCTGAGTAAAAATTTTGACATTTTACCTGTGAATTCGTTTGAGTGTATAAAGATTATCAGTTGTACCAAATTTTGTAATGTTATCTACAATGGTTTCTGAAATATTGGAAAAAATCCATTAAAAGATGCACCCATTTCAGAGGATGTAGCTCCCTTATGAAATATTTTTCGATACATGTTCATAGGAAACTTTTATCTTAAAATGGAATATTCTATCACCTGTTTAAATTTGTAACAATAAAAACGGAACATCCTGTTTATTCAACCATTTTTATTTAATTTATAAAATAGACATAATTGTAATAAATTAAATACATAAAAAATATACATAATTAACTTTTATGAGCTATTATTTAATACGTATTTATTTCTTAAACACAATGTTCTATCGTTGAATGAGTACACTATAGTGTACACTAAAATCCGTCTACAATATTTGCTTCAATTTTATGGTTTTGACTTACCAAACTACTTTATGAGGGATTTAATGAAGGTGGTTGTAAAGCTATTACTACCAATGCGACCAGCTGGCCGTTGAAGCAACAACCTCAAAGAAAACAAACCTTTACAATTAAGACTTTCAATAAACTAGGCAACCATATATTCAGTGTAACGCATAGTGGTAGGTATCATAAATGTTCTCTTATTTTAATTAAACAATAACATCATCCACAAAACGTTGAAAAGCAAGGTAAAAGCACAAGTGAGAACTAGGAAAGTAGAAGTATATGTTTTTATTATATATTATACTTATTTAATTTAATTAAAATATCACAGATTACAGGTAAAATAGTTCATTTAAAAAATATAAAATAATATCCAAAATCCTTAAACAATATATGATTTTTTTTAATTTTAAGTAAAATTCTAATTAAATATACCATAAATTAATGCTTATTTTTAAGTTTGTAATATGGCATCAAATAGATTGGTGTTGAGAAAAAAAATGAGTTTAAAATTGTTGTAGGTACTTAAGTAATTTATGTAATTAACAATCTTTTTATGCATGCACAAGATTCAAAACTCTAACTATTTAATACTAAAGAAACACATTTATTGTAATGTTGGGAAAAACATGATCTTAAGGTTGATAAATAATAAAACTACAACAAATCAAGGTTAAATTGGCATCAAAAATTTCCACTCAATTTTCGAACAGGTTTTTATGAAATTGTCTGAAAAAGTGCGTGTCTTTAATAATAGTTAAATTTGTATACGAAACTTATGATGTAAGTAAAAAACATTATCTTATTAGGAGAATAAATTAAAGTGATACCTATTTTCTATTTTACTTCTTAATATCTAAGAAAAACAACACATCTAAAAAACTGACAATTATGTTAATTGTATAATTACACATAATTCAATTAAATCTTGTTCTACACTAACCGGATAAAAGACCATCCGGAGCAATAAATTTGCTTCCTTTTTGATTAGGAAAACAAGTAAATGAATATTAAATAGTAAGTACCTGTTGAAATATTTATGTCGGGAGAGAGATTCGGAATAATAAACACTGTGAATATTAACATTATTTATTTATAAGTATAAAAAACTGTGATAATATCCTGAATTGAAACACAAATAAAAATACTAACAGGTTCTTAAAACACTTTTAACGAAGACAAAACACTTCCTACTCCCAAACCTCGTCGTCTTTTGGCGTATGGTTTTTCCTTATTTGTCTCTAAATAAAAATCTCCTGTTTTCTTAGTTTGCAAATCACCCATCGGCACTTCTTCTTTCTCACACAAACCTGTTTTGAATTTTGTATAACCGTCACATTTTGTAGCTAAAAATTCGTTCGGGTTTAGAACAGCTTCAATAAAGTATTGCCAGCTTCTATGATGGTCACATGTTACTACAATAAAAAAATGTAATTTTTTTTTTTAATACTTAAACATCGTACTTGGCTCGGCAACACTTTTAATGTCTAGTAAATCTATCCTGGTGCATCCTGGTTGCGAATTACCCCCGTTTGGATAGAAATCAATGGTACCACATGACGATTTGAACCCAAAAGTACCACCGTCAGTGTGAATTACATGGACAACTTCCGCGTCATTTTTATTAAGACGTTCTTCGTCAGGTCTGCTAATAAAAAGAGGTCCTGCAGGATCCAAAGCTATAATTCGTGGTAATTTGTTGCCGGTTAGTTCTTGCACTTTTTTCCCGACAAAACCGGAAACTTGACCACCCAAAGAATGACCAACGAGTAAAATGTTCTCAAGAGGCACTGAATAGTTTTTATGCAGACCAACAATAAATTCTCCAATAATGTGGCCTTAAAAACACTGAGTGTTTTATTGTATTAATTAAAAATTTAAACTCACCAACATCCTTGGTGTTCCAGGACGAAATTGTATAAATTTGATCAGCTGGATCCGACCAATCGACTTGAACGACATAATAATCTTCTTTTCTTGTCAAAAAAGCATTTTTTAGATCTTCGTACCACTCTCTTTCCCTATTTTCAGTCCAGCCATGTATGATAAAAACAAGCGGAACTTTAGCTTCTGCAAGTTCTTCAGGACTTGATGGATCAATTTCCGTATAATTTTCGGGATGATTTTTGGTAAATAGGAAATATTTTATCTTATCAGGAGTCACATGTTCGTTGGTGATCTCTTTTGCTTCGATAGCTGTGTGTTTGTAAATTTTGAAAAAATCTTCCTTGAAACGATCTTCAATATCCGCTTTCGTGTCTGAAATATTAATAATTATTATTTTTATGTAACTTTGTAACACTTACTGTGAAGACAAATAATTATCAGAATGACAAAACTGAAGATTTTTTCTTTCATTTTCGGGCAGAGTTGGAACTATAAATGTAAATTTGACTATTCGAGAGTTTATAATAAAGAAGATTTAGAAGGTCATCAAGGTAATAAACTAGTCGTTACTTGTTACAACTGAAGGAGCCCAATTATAACACTTAATAATACCAAAGCTGTGATACCTAGAATAAAAATCACATTAATACGCACAAACCGCGAATAACAGGTAGGTAAACATGGGAAATCATAACTGATTGTGATAAAAAAATTAGGTATTACAATTGCTAATTAGTAGTAGAATCTAAAAATAATTTATGCACAATACTTGATGATTTTTATCTCTGTAATTTGTAATTTAGCTTTCTAATCAAAATGTAATTAAAACTAAAATCAAGGCTTACCGGGTCTCTGTTTCTGCCTAAACAAAATTCAAAGCAAACAACCTTTATCGATCGATGTTTTTGTAAACGTATTCGAGATTACTTCTTCAACCAAATACAGAGTCTTCTGATAATGGATAAATTTATTAATAGCGTCTAGTACCATAGAATAATTATTGTTTAGAAAATGATAAATGTACTTAAAATTATGTGATTAACAAAATATACGGTGCAAAATAAATATATACTAATTGCCTTTTTAATGATATACAGGGTGATTCAAAAGTGTCGGACCAACACCCGATTGTTGATATATGACTTTCAACTAAGCATAAAAGTGAATACAGATTTTTGTTTCTAGTCTTTTTTTGAGAACTGTCAATTTCAAACATTTTTTGTCATAGGAACTTTTAACTCAGTTGGATGTCTTTTGTCACTACTCAAGAGATGGTCCGACACTTTTAAATCACTCTGAATATTTATTCAAAAAATGGATAGAATAATAAAAATGCTCTTTAATTTGTACATGCTTTATTAACTTTTAAAAATTTCATAAACTTGACAATTGGAACACAATTACCTACTCGACTTATAATTCGACATTTTTTCTAAACTCTTTACGTTGCTTAGCCTTAAAGGGTTTCTCCTCGTTTGTTTCTAGATAAAATTCTCCTGTCTTCCTTGTTTTCAAGTCTCCCATCGAAGTATTTTCATCCTCGCACTGTGTCGACTTGAATTTATCATAACTGGCACACCTTGTAGCTATAAAGTCGTCAGGGCTTTTGACTGCATCGATGAAGTACCCCCAGCTTCTTTGGTGGTCGCAAATTACTGGAAAACATGATTAAATAACCTATTTATAAGTCGCAAAATTACCAAACCTGGATCAGCGATAGTCTTTGGGTCCGTAATATCGATTTTCTTGCAACCAGGTTGTGAGCTGCCCCCATTTGGAAAAAAGTCGATAGTACCACAAGGCTTCTCAAATCCGAAAGTTCCTCCATTGGTGTGAATAACGTGGACGACTTCAGCGTCGTTTTTGTTCAATCGTTCCTCTTCTGGTCTGCTGACGAAGAAAGGGCCAGCAGGATCTAGAGCCACAATCCGCTTCAATTTTTTTCCAGTTAGTTCTTTCACTTTCTTGCCAATAAATCCAGAAATTTGGCCTCCTAGTGAATGGCCAACGACCAAGATGTTTTCAAGAGGAACTGAATGGTTTTTGTGCAAGCCGACTATGAACTCTCCGATGAATTTTCCGACATCTTTTGTGTTCCAAGATGAAACGGTGTATAACTGATGAGCAGGATCTGACCAGTCGACTTGCACGACATGATATTCTTTATTCCTCGTCAAAAATGCATTTTTCAAGTCTTCGTACCAGTCCTTCTCCCTTTTTTCAAGCCAGCCGTGAATAATGAAAACAATGGGAACATTTTTCTTGGCTAATTGTTCAGGTTTTGATGCGTCTAACTCAACATAATTTTCAGGATCGTTTTTCGTGAATAAAAAATATGTAATCTTATCGGGTGTTATATGTTCGTTGGTGATGTCCTTGGCTTCAATGGCGGTATGTTTGTAGATTTTGTAAAAATCTTCTTTAAAACGTTCTTCAATTTCCGCTTTTGTGTCTAAGAATTTGTTAAAAATGTAATATTTCTTAAAAAAAATCTAATTTTAGACTTACCACGTGGAGAAAAAACTGCTAGGAATAATAGTAAAAGTAAAAACGGTGGTCTTTGCATTTTGATTTAAACAAATACTGAAACAAAAATCTAATTAGGTAGGTATACACACTACAAAAAACTGTAAAAAGTTTATTAATCTAATTTAAATGAAATAAAAAATTAAAACCAATGACATTGAGATAAACTACTAGTTGCCTGGCCAAGTATTTATTCATTAACTATTATTTTTATAAGATTTAAAACAAACTTAGTTTTGCCAGCACTTACAACGTCTCTAACAGAAAACACACATTAAAATAAATTTTGGAGACGAAATTCGGGTATCATAAATCCACTTCCCACTATCAGAGGTTCTTAGTTTTTATCACTTTTTTTCTTACAAAAATAATTTCCATTTATAATATTGGCGCACTTTAATATTTCATTCGAATTGATAGGTATAAAAATTTAAATAAACACTTTTATTTATAGCAAATAATCAGTACAAGCATACAAGCAGTAAAAATTAAAAATAATTACTTATTTTGTTGCAGTTTTATTAAAAACTCATTTTTTGAGATATGAATAGGTTCTAATTTTGGGTAGGTATACGTAAACAATAAATAATAAAATGGTAAATAATTGCCACAGTATACTTACTTAATTACATCATATAGTTTTGTTTAGTGATTTAATATCTTTATGAGCACTTGGGATTAATTGGGGTCATTATTTCTAAATCATAAATATTACCCAATTAATTTGATAAAGAAATTATATAGGTGGTAACCGAATTATTATACAGGGTGATTTACGAGGAATAATGAGCCTGACCAAATTCTCGATGCAACCAACATTACATTTTCATAGGTCAGGTAGATTTCAAAGATTATTTGTAATAAATATGAAATCATAGCGAGCACACTTACATTTTGTCAGTTTTGACATTAAAATAATGAAAAACAGAAGTAATTGAAATACCAACACAATAATGGGTATTATTAAAATAAGAGTTACGGAAGGCACTCATTCAAGCTTCATCCAGTGGTAGGTACTCTTCTCTTTGATAACTTAACAGGAACTCAATTTGGTCAAAAACTAACCTGATTGTGTTAGAAAGTGCTCTTTCTTTCGGGATATCATTGGGCATCACAAAGGCAACAAAAGATGCATTCTCCATAAGCTATATAAAATCATGTCATTCTTCTCATCATTGGAATAAGTCCACATTTTGTTCAGTTTATAATAAATTTGTAGCGTTTGTGCAAATTGTCCAAAACAGAAAAGTTTTTCGAAATTTAGTTAATTTAGGATAGCAACTTAGAATTTTACACTAGACTATACAAACCTTATATTGATGGAAAGCTTGTCAAAAGATCTTTTGATTGGTACAATAATAAATAGAGGGTGCTATTTGAAAAAAATGAGTTTTTGACATTTTTAATTTGTCATGTTTAAAAAATTGCAGTAGGCACATGCCACTGAGTAAGTTGTTGAGTAAACACTTAAAAGATGCGGCAAACATTCAGGAATCAAACGGCGTTACTTACTTTAACTTGTGTGCAAGCATTTAGAAGGTACGAATTTTTAGACAGACCCCTGCATTTTAAAAATTCTGGTAAAAAAGTGCCACAAATCAAAATTGATAACAGATAAATGAAAACAACCTCTATAAAAGTTATTTGTAATTTGGCGTAGAATCCAAAAATAAAATCAAACTGAGTAGATTCAATTAAAAAAAAACATAACTTTAGTGTTTTTTTAATATTGGGACACCTGTATATAAACCGCAATATTTTCAAAATGTGCATCAAAAACGCAGCTATAATCTAAAAAAAAGAAAAAGTCAATATCTCTTAAAATAAACAAGTTATAGAGCATTTTCAGACCATTAGGACAGCCTGTATATTTGTCGCAAAGCAACTTGCATAAATGTAATGGTGGTTGTATCTAGAATTTGGTCAGGCTCATTATTCTTCGTGAATCATTCTGTATTTTAAATTGTGTAAACAAAAAAATATTTTTTTTTACGGATACAAGTCTTTTTCTGACTTATCTGGTTACTACCGTGGCATGGTGAATAAAATTCGAAGAAATTTCGAGAAATTTTTGCTCTGATGACATTGATCATAATCATAAACAATAAGAGGTATGCTATTCCTCACTCGGCTTCGCCTTGTCCGAAAACAGCAACGATTCGTCCGCAAAAATTGTATTTTAGATATTTGTAACAAAAATAATATTTTTTTTTATATTGCATTCCATATAGGAACTTTCTACGAAAATGTTGGCAATGCAAGACTGTGGTGCAAGTTAATATTATGTTGGCAGTATATTTAACCTATAACCTGTGCCTATTTTGTGGTGCCTATAACATCTTAAATACCAGCAAGTGGGCATATTATAATTATGTATAAAATAAACACATAAATAATGTGAAAAGTTCGAAAATGTCGGATTCAGAAGATGATTATATGTCTGATAAGCTTTTAATGAAATGGTAATTTTGACTACAATTTTGTAGTGAAATGTTTACTTTTAATATTGTTATTTTAGTGATGCAGACGTTCGTCCAGGATTAGTTTTTAACCGCACAACAAAACGAAAATATGAGCTTGAAAAAAAGAAACAAGAGCTTTTGGCCAAGAAGCCCAAAAATAGTAAAGAGAGAGAAGAGGAACTTAGACAACAGGGATTGAATACTGCAATTTCAAATGACAACAAGGGGTTTAAGTTATTAGAGAAAATGGGTTTTAAACAAGGCCAGGGCTTAGGAAAATCACAATCTGGCATTACAGAGCCTATAAAAATAGAGTTCAAAAGCGGGAAATCAGGAGTTGGGTTAGAAAATCATTTTAAGGAAAAAGTTACCAAGAAGAAGTTATATAAAGAGGAAACTCTTGAAAAGAAAATGGACGCATTTCATACAAATATTAAAAATAAACAAGCTCAGAAATTGCTGTGTAAGGATTTTGTTAAAGCTCAAAGAGCTTGTGAAGATTTGGATTTAAGAAAGGTGAATACATTGTTAATGATTCAAAGTATGTAATTTATCTATTTTAGAACACTGTTGAGCCAATACAAGAATTTTACTGGACAAGAGAAACAATAAAGAAGAAGAGAAGTGTTGAAGACGAGGAGGAAGAAGAACAATTTAATGAAGAATTTGATTCTTATTGTACAGAAGAAAACTTAAGTGAATTGATTCATTATCTTAGAAGCTTGCATTTGTATTGTATGTTCTGTGCTTTTGTTGCAACTGACGAAGATGACTTAAAAACAAATTGTCCTGGTCCAAACAGAAGCGATCATGATGATGGTTAAATAAATTGAAGTTTTTAATTTATATTTTTATTTATTTAGCAAATAATAAATTACACAATATTACAACCTAGTTTTTACACTTTACACTTAGTAAAAAATTAAACGTTATGCTCATGAAAGGTAAAACTTGCAACATAAATGTATGATTTGTGACAAACTTTTTTATGTCCAAATGTCTTCAGATCTTCCAAACTTGAATATCAGTGATGCAATAAAAATAAAAACATTCTGCAAAAATATAGCAACTCCTGGCCAATAGTGAGGGACCTCTGAAAAACAAAAATATTCTATTAAACAGTTTTTAGAACAAAAACCCTTACTCTTGTTAACAAAATCAGCAAATAATATTCCACATGATGCGATCACAGATGCAAATCCCATTACAAAACCAACAAATAACCAGACTTTGGCGCCTCTAGGGCCTAAACAGCCCCCTTCATAAGCATCACCCCTCATTTGAGCATTTGAAACTGAATTAATCATTATCAAAGACACAGCCCCAACAACACCACACATGTGGTATCCTGCTAATACAGTTCCTGTGTACACACTTGCTGCATCGATTATTATCCACCATCCTACAAAAAACTAAAAAATTTGTATGAATCATGTCCATTCTTTGGTCACAAAAAACTTACCAAAAATCCCGATATCATTGAAGCATAGGCGTTTCGTCTGTCACCCCCTTCAAACCAAATACACGGAGGAATACTTATATTTTCGAAACAATCTGCTATACCCATTTTTTCTGGATTTAATCGGCCTTAGATGTAAACAAAAACGATAATTTTTTGTGATTATTCTTATGTGCTAATGACTTGGGGATTTTGGATATCTTGTATATTTTGACGTTTTGGGAGATTGGTGAGATTGATCGTCAGCTGATTAATAAACTATTTTTTAAATTGTTATTAATTAATTCCTTAAGAACCACGTAGTCTTGAATGCTAAATATCACACAAAATGCACTTGATATTTTAATTTCAAAACCAAAGCTACGAAATAATGTCAATTTAATTTATTCTAACCTAACATTAGATGAAACGTCATAAGTGACATTTGTCAAAACAAGTCAGGAAAATATAAAAAAATATTCTTTTTATTTATATCTAATCTATTTTGAAGGGAAAAATTACTTTTCAAAATGATGCAACAATATATGAAAGAATTGGAACAGGTATATATAAATTTATTTGCATGTTTGGTCTTATAAACACCCCCCAATTTTCAGGAACCATTTGACGCCGAAGAATTTGTTGAAAGATTAGCTTGGCGAACAATAGCTGAAACAAAAAATGACACTGATGACGACTTCAATCCAACATTGTTGCATGACTCTTTTGTTCAAGCTATTAAGTAAAAAACAAATTTTTGTAGGTTCAATAATCTGGGTTTACTTTTCTAGAGACTTAACTTTACTACAAGAAAGGCAAAAAAAGAAATGTGAAAGACTTGAAGCCGCCGTACGTGAAGATGAAGCCCTATTTTTTCAAAAAATTCACGATTTGTTGGGGCAGAATAAAGTAGTTTATAATGAAGTGTTATTTAAAATAAATCGAAAACTCAATTTCAGCAAGCTATTGACACATTTCAAGAACTAGATGGGAAGATTAATCATGTTGCAACGAAAGTCTTACACTTAGGTGATCAGTTGGATAGCGTTAACGGACCTAGGGCACGAGTTGTTGATGCACAAAACTTGATGACACATTTAAATGAATTTTTGCAAACTGGGCCCCTTACTTCAGTGATTTTCACCGACCCTTCAAAAGTATTTTTATCTTTTAATCAAATACTTTTATTTAGGATGACCTTTTGCAGATTGATGAAGCAGCAGAAGTTATACAAAAACTATATTTAATTTCACAAGACTTGCCATCACCAAAGTAAAAATTTAACTCAAATATGTGCACATGAAAAATTGACAAGTACATGTTTTAGATTTGAAGGCTTAAAACGCAAAATTGAAAGAAAGTATGATGAGACAGAGAGAACTTTAATTGAAGAATTTTCAAATGCCCAACGAAGGGATGATTTCAAAAGAATGAAAGAAATTGCAAATGTTTTATCACAATTTAAAGGGTATCCCCAGTGTGTTGATGCTTACATAGAAAGGAGTCAAGCCGTAAACACGGAATATGTTTTATTATCTTTTTTATGGAAATAACATTTTAGGGTTGCTTATTAAGCAAAGATGTTTTTTCGCGTTTGCTCCCATTGTGTCAGCTAAACTATGAAGTGATTAAGAAAGTCTTTAATAATCCAGAACAAGTGTTGGCAAAATTTGTTCTAAACTTATATCATTTAAAACTACAAGAATACATTGCGTCAAAGTTATCCTCAAAATTAGATAGTTATAATTATTTAAAAACATTGTACGAGTTATATGACAGGTAGTTTCACTGTATATAATCTCTTCGTATATTTTTTTAACATTTTATTTTAGGACCAATCAATTATCTCAAGATTTATCCGTTTTTAATATGGGTAGCGATAAAAATTATTTAAACAAGTTAACAAGCAATATTTTTAATAAATACATCGATAATTATATAACGTAAGACTTGTACACCGATCTTATTTATTTTTAATTTTTTACGCTTGCAGATTAGAACTGAAATGCCTGAAAGAGCGCAGCTCTGCGAATTTGCAACGTTATTATGAATCCAAAAATCATCAAAAGAAGCAAATTCAATCTGGCGGGTATGTGTATTCTTTTCTTAGTGATTCCTCTTGTTTAAACTTAGTAATAGGTTTCAAGATTTGAGACGAGATTTACAAGCTGTAATTGGAACAAGGGCCAACATTAACATTGCCCAGATTGAAAATTATGGTGGGGAAACATTTCTCTCCGAAGAATTAGCAATTACAATTTTACAGGACACCAAACAAGCTTTCCAGCGTTGCCAACTGGTATGAGCATTGTTTAATAAACTGAGGAAAAATGTCGTCTTTCAGCTTTCAAAACCTGAAGACAAGGCTTCCAATGCCAGTCAAATTTTAGACCGTTTACTTAATTCTTTGTTGATTGAGCATGTGGATTATGCTCTAGAATTGGGGCTTCAGGCAATTCCTGTTGTGGAAGGATCTAAAAATCCTCCGACGTTGTATTTCTTCACCGTGGTGCACCAAAGCAACAATATAACACATTTGCTTGAGAAACAAATTACTGATTTAGCAGTGCCTCTAATTTTGTAAGTTGTAAGAAAACTCATAACTTTTATTGATTTATCAATTTGAAATTTGTTTTCAGAAATACGCCAAAATACAATGATTGTATGCAAAAGAAAAAGTTCATTTTGGAAGACATTGAAAGGAAAGTTAATACTGGATTGGACAGGTGACTTCAAAAATTGCTTTTACTTTCTTTTAGAATAGCCTTTGCAGGACTTTAAATGCCGTTGCAAGTTGGGTAAAACTCTATCTTCAATCGGAACAGAAAAAGACTGATTTTAAACCAGAAACGGATGATTTCGATACTGTTGCTTCGCCGGTATATCAAATTCTTCTTCATTTGCATAAAATAATTTCCAATTTTAGGCATGTAAAGCAGTTTCCCAATACATAAGTAATGTTATTAAGGAGATCAAAGATAGTTTAGACGGCAATAATGTTACTGCCATTTTGCAAGAGCTGGGTATTCGATTACATAGAGTGATTTACGATCATTTGTTACAGTTTCAATTTAATACTGCAGGTAAATCAATTTTCCAAAATTTTCTGTTGCTCATTGTAATGTTTTAAGGTGCAATGGTTGCAATATGTGACTTGAATGAGTATCGGTCATGTACTAAACATCTAGGCCCTCTGGTAGCCGAATTGTTCGAAACATTGCATGCACTGTGCAACTTATTATTGGTAAAACCAGAAAATTTACAACAAGTGTGTTCAGAGGATTCTCTGGTAAACCTTGACCGCTCAGTTCTGCATAATTTTATCCAACTGCGTAGCGATTTCAAGACACAAAAACAAATTTTTCTGAAAGTTTAATAAAATAAATTCTTGTATCACTTCTTATTACACAATAAAGGTATTTTATTCAGTGTTTTATCGTGTTCCTTCATGAAAGAGTTTAAATGAAAATCTGTGAAATTAAATGATTTGTTTTTATTATTACGGTTTACAATTGAAATTTGCAAGTATTACTTAATTCATAATATTAAGGGTATTCAAACTAACTCACTGAAGGTCGTTTTTGACAAACAGTATTCTTTGTTTTTATCCTACAAGTTGTTCCACATTTTTTAACTACCTAGACTCTTAACGAAATACTTTCATTAAGACAAAAAATTGGACACTCACAATTGAAACTTATGATAATGTTTAGGAGATTCTTAAATATGACGCTGCCGACAGCAATCAAATCAAGAAAAAAAAGCAAATTTTGATGAAAATCACGTATAAATAAATGTCTCGTGCCAACATAAAAATGTAAACTAAGACTAGCGTCAAAATCTGGGCCTGTTTGAAGTCATGAGATTATTTTTCGGGAAGTTACACTTGTAGTAAAAATGGAAATAAATTAACGCATGCGGTATCTGTTATTTTCGTGAACTTCGCATAATTCTCCTTTGAAGTTAAGTTCGATAACAAAGTCCAAATCTCTGTTGTTTCTCGGATTAGGCTTCATGGTGAACGTTCCGTTAATTTCTTCACCTTTTTTGACAGTCATGTAATCTTCAAAATAAAACACCGTCTGCTTCCAGTGCGTATATGGTGCGTCTGGAGCAGTTGTAAATCCAATTCTTTTGTGACATTTCGTAAATTCTACGGTAAAGAAAGTGACGAGAGCTTGGACATAGTCATTCCTACGAACTACCAAACTAAACGGTGCACAAAACTCCAAATCCTCCTTCTTGACGGTATACAAATCGACTTCTTTCACCAAGCACGAATTCGTGACGACTTGTTTCGGGTCGACGACGTCAACCAGCGGCTCGCTGATGGCAACTTTGCGTATTGAGCTCATATCGAAACCGTAGACGTCGTCCCACCAGTTGATTTTCTCGTCCTTGTACTGCCGGTCTTCAATGGCAGTAATAAACAAGGAACAGCGGTCGGGGAATAATAGGCCGTCAGGTTTAAGCCACTTATCGCGAGCATATAATACTGTGTCCAACATACTTTCGTAAAACAAGCAATAGCCCATCCATTCCGAAATAATAATATCGACTTTCTCAATGCCGTCTGGGAGTTCCACTTCTTCGACTTTGCCTTTAATTATGGTGATAATGTGATCGAGTTTGTTTGTTTCGACGATTTTACGGGCGTAATCGACGATATTAGAGCATTCAATGGCAAATACCCTTTTGGCTCCTGCTTTAGCAGCAAACATACTTAAAATCCCTGTCCCACATCCAATATCTATCACAGTTTTACCCGCGAATAAGTGTTTGTTATGGTGCATCGAATTGCGGTAAGTTAAAGTTCTTACTTCGTCTTTTAACATTTCTTCGTGAATGCCAAAATGAGCGTAAGAGTCGAAGTAGTAATCTCGAGAAGTCATCTCTTCAGCCGGAATATCTTCCATTTTCTCCTCGTTGACATGGTTGTTTGAGGCCCCTACGTCCGTTGTATCCATTTTATGAAGATTATCCTGCACACAACAAAATGCAAAATATGTAGATGTTCTATAACCACACAAAAAGCAACAAAAAAAACGTGTTTAAAATTTAAGTCCCTTGGGTGTGAAACACGACATAATCATTCCGTTAATAAAAACAACTTCTCTAATACGTAATTTCTACAACATTTACCTTCAATTATTCTAAACTGTAAATATGAACAGAAACCGTTTGGCGCCGAATAACCACGCTTTTGATGCACGCCACTGTCAAAATTGACAACTGACAATAAAAAGTTAGGGAATTTCATTTTAGAGGGTAGCTGAATTTAGTGACTTTTTATAAAAAATGCCGAAAAGCAGGATTTCTACAAGTTTAAAATAAAAGATGCAAATGATACTTCTAGAAATTAAATACAAATATGATAATGAGATACGAACATTTGATCCTACATTCCCTGTGCTGTTATTGAACACTAGACTTTCTTTAATTTCACAAGACGCCATTCCTTTCAACTTGCAAACAACTGAAATGTGGATTTCTGGAGGGGGAAGTGCAAGGTGACGAACAATCGCTTTGTGATTGGCTGAATTTGCGCACCAATTTTGAATTTCTTTGATTTTGATTTTCTTTTTGATTTTTTTGCAAATGGGACCGAGCTAAGGCAAAATTTTGGCATATTACCAAAAAGAAAATGCTCATTAATTAGGTGAATCACTGAAAAAAAAATCTGCATTTATCGTAATGAGGTAAAATAGATTATTTCATTTTGTGGAATAAATGTTACCATGACAACACATTATATTGTGGCCTCGAAAATAGATGCAGTTCAAAAACTTGTCAGATTTATTGATAACAAAAAAATTAAATGACAATTTATAAAAATTTTAATTAAATTATAAAAATAAACCAAGCAGTGCTTTGGACATTTTAGTTTGAAAATGGTTGAATTTACAGAAAAATAAAATTTCTTTGTAAAAAAATCTGGATATTTAAAAAAAAAAGTACAGTGTGATGTGGCTTATTATTAACGTTGCCTTAGCAACGCCCCTGTCAACAGTGCCACATGATGACTTTTTGTGGTGAAATAATTTAACGTAAAATGCCTGAAGAGATAAAACAAGACGTAGTGCTGAAAACTCAAAAATATTTAGGAAAATATGTGAAAAAGCCCCCACTAAGTGAAAAATTGCTCAAAAAACCGCCTTTCAGGTTTTTGCATGATATCATTAAGACGGTTATAAAAGAAACTGGATTTTTAAAAGGGCTTTTCACAGAAGAAGAATTAAACTCAGAAAATGTGAAAGAAAAAGAAGCTAAAGTGGCTTTTCTCACTAAACTAATTGATGCCGTTAGTAAGTAATTTAAATATATTTAGTTATTGATTATTTCCACTTACCTGTTAATCTGGTAGTAACACTCGCTTTTCAAATTTATCTTAATTGTTTTATTTGCAGAAGTAATAACAAACACAGATTTGGCTGTTCGTCCTAGTAAAATCGTAGCGGGACTTGAACCTACTGAAACGAACATTCTCCTCCAAACTATAGGAAAAGCAATTGAGAAAAAAATTGATAGTTCAGAGTACGTGAAACAATTTCAATCAGGTGACATACTAGGTAAAGACAAGAATCGAAAGTCAAAAAAGCCCTCAGATAAGAATGAAAAGGTGAAGAAAACTTCGAAAATTGTCATAGATAACGAGGAGAAAAGTCGTGTTCCAAAAGTTAAGGACAAACAAAGCAACAATGAAACCCCTAAATCTACTGACAGAGATAAATCTAAACCGAAAAGGACATCAAAAGAAAGTAAAGGTAAACCTGCGTCAGACGACGGAAAAACAAAGAGTAAAGAGAAGCCAAAAAAGACTAAAGAGAAGAGCAAAGATGTTACAACAAAAGAGAAAGCAAGTAAGGAAAGTACAGAAATACCAACAACCACTGCTGAAATTATGTCGACTGTTGAAATTAACGAAAAACAAAATTTAAGTGATACAGTTGACAGTTCAGTTCCTGAAAATGTCGTTACATTGAAACCTGAAGAAGAATTTATAAAAACTATCATTCCTCAAACCACTGAAACAACAGACTCAAACCTAACTGAAGGCATTGAACCACGAAAACGTAGCGCTTCGGCCTCACGTCCGAAATCAGCTCGTCCAAAAAGCGGCGACCTTAAGGAAAAAACAATCAAGGATGAACTTAAAGAACCTAAAACTATTCAGAATCGTCCTAAAAGTTCATTAAGGCCTCCAAGCGTTAGACCATCGAGTGCTCGGCCAGGAGCACCACGTTTACGACCTGATTCTGCACTCCCCATTAAGGAAATTGTTCCTATGGGTAAGATCAATGTAATCGTTGAAAGTTTTGATAAAGATGGGGACGAAGAAGAAACGGTGATTATTCAAAGTAATTCGGAAGCTGCCGAAGAACACGTGGAAAATACTGTGGAAGTTTCTGGGACTAATCAAGGACACCTCGTTGAGCAAATTTTAGAACAAATTAATGAAAGTGATGTTAAAGTTAATGCGACCAAAAATGAAGATGATTGGCAGAAAGATGGTGAGGTGGTTAAGAAATAATTAAAGTGTGCTTATTTTTGTTATATTTAAGTTTTCCAAGGAAAAGATGCAACAACTAAAGAAACGAATAACTTAAAATCGTTGATACAGACGCTTACAAAAACAGCAAATCCCTTGGGAAAACTACTAAGTTATCTTCATGAAGATATAGATGCAATGCAAGCTGAACTGGAAATGTGGACCAATACTAAGCGTCAGTTGTTTGGTGAAATTGCTAAACAAAAGAAGTATAAACGCAAATGTTTTAAAATTTTGGGTAATGTTTTTTTTCAGAATAAGTTTAGAAATGAATAAACCTATGATATCACAACTTGAGCACTTGAACCAAGAGATCACAAAAATGGAAGAAGAAATAGCAAGTACCAGAAGCAACATCTTGCGAAATGACTTGAAAATAAAGGAACTTTTAGCAAAATAAAATTAATAAGATTTAATTCCTGTTATGTGCAATTTTGTTGACTATCTATCTTTGACACAAATGCCTGTATATAGTTAGGTCACGTTTACTTTTCTCACAGTGTTTAAAATAATTGTGAACATAAAATAATTTCGAAATTGTATTGTTATAAAATTTACATTTTATTACAAAACTGGCCCAAACTGTAATGTAATTAATAGTTTTATAAGTAAAATTATATAAAAAGCAATGCATTTTTAAAACTAAGTTAATAAAGGGTAGGAGAAGATAAATAACAGTCAACCACGTTATAGAAACTGAAATTTATATGACATTAATTTTGCAAACATGTTATCCATTTAACTTAATATTATAACTGCGTTAAATGGCAAACATAAATTAATAGACAATAATATCAACAACTTACTATGAGACCAACGCACACATGTAAGCAACACTCATATAAAAAAGTATTGTCTTAAATTAACCAGAAAAAACTTACATAAAGTTGCATGATTTAACTTGTAAAACATTGCAAAAATTTTTAAACATATAAAAGGCGGCATAATTTACTAATATTCGTCCTCATCACCTCCAGCTTCCACTTCATCGGGAGGCGCAAAACCCTCCTAAAATCCCACATCACAAATACGACTCTTACAATTGCACGACTCACCTCTGTGGCGTACAAAACATCTAATATTTTTTGAATCAAAGGATTCTGAGAATCCTCAGACTCTTGACACATAACTTCGATGTCTCGCAATTTTCCAAAATAGAAGTCTCGTTCTTTTTCCAGTCCATCAATCGTTATCTAAAATTTAAACTGACTGCGAGTTCATACAAAAATATATCATTACCTTAAATTCTGCAATTTGATTTGTTAATTCGTCCAAGCGGCCTGCATCTCCGCCTTTGTTTTGGGGGTTTTTAGTGATTGGTCGAACGGTATTAACTTTCGGCACTAAAAATTTACAGTTAAAAACTGTTCCTGATGCGCATCATGCAAGGAAAAAAATTGCAACTCAAAAATACAAAAGCGGCGTTAAAAAGGCTAGGTGGAAATTTAGTGCTTGGGAAGAAACAAGTGCAATTCCATATAGCCCCTTAGGTTATTGACATATGACCCTAGTGATAATATTAGTGATAACATCAGTGACCTACTCGCTCGGCCGATTGGTTTCGCCGGGGCCGTTTTGGCTGGCGAAGTCGGGACCGTTTTTCGTGCCATCAATGAGTTGGTGCTTCTCGGAGCGTTAGCGCCACCCCCTCCCATAGCTTCGCCATTCCGACACGACAAGGCATCATATTCATTACCTCTATAGTTAGCATCGAAGAACTTTTTGAACCATTGCAAAAACTCAAAGTTGTCTTGGAATCGTCCTTTCACCAGTTTGTCTATTGGGACTATCTAATGCAGCCACCAAAACAAAAACAAAGCGAAATGAAACAAACTAAAGAGACAACATGCGAAAAAACGAAACATTTAGATGGTAAACGATAGGGGGACGGACCGTATTATCACCGCCTTTCTACAAGAAAACAAGCAAAAGCGCGACAAACACGAAAGCGACCCACTCTTAAGCAATTTATTTACTATCAAGGGTCGGTTTCGTCAACGGACCGGTTGTCCTTTTACCCTGTCGAGTGGGTGCAGGTTTTGCAGGGGCGTGATGAGGTACGAGTCCTCCGACATGGTGGTCATGTGCTGCCGAACCGAGAGTTATACCGCCTCTGGCGTCGAGTGCGTCGTAATCTCTACCATCGTAATTGGCGTCAAAAAATTTCTTAAACCATTGCAAAAACTCGAAATTGTCTTGGAATCGGCCTTTTATCAATTTATCTACGGGTATAATCTACAATTATCGCAAACAACCCGTTAATTGACAAAATTCGGTTCGACGAGTATCAATAATTAAAAACTCACTCACAAATGTTTTTTTTTTTTAAATCAACACTTTCAAACAACGTTGAATTAATAATAAGATAAAAAATTAACAACTAAAATAAAGTAATCGTATTCCTAAAAAACATCCGGAAATATAGGATTTCTATTATTACTTCATTTACAATTCAAACATTTTTTTAAACCCAATTAGCCTCTCAAAACAACTAAATTACGTCACTTGTTGCACGAACTGCAACTAGCTTCACTTATTACAAAAATCAATATTTTCATATTTATACTCTATCTGCAAACATTTGAAACATTTAAACTTAGAAAATATTGATAGTTGTATAAAAGCTATGACGTGATTCTAAGTAATTTAACGTGGAGGTAATTTTCCAGTGAGTAAAATTGAACCCTTGGCTAATCAATACTCATAGCAAACAATTTTCTGTTTATTTCAATTACTTTATAAGTTAATTTTAAGTAATCAACTGTGTTTCGTTTTTATAATTTCTCACTTACAAATAAAATGTGTTCGTTCACCTAGATGGTAGCTGTAAATTAAAGATTAATTGCTTACCTTGTCAACACCCATTTTTTTAAAGCCAGCTTGCAAAATTTTGAAATTTTGTATGTATTCATGTTCCAGATTTGTTCGAAACTTGACTCTTTTAAGTTGAACAGAGCCAGGGAACAACATATCCATGAATTGGCAGTAGGCAGCGCCTGTACATAGTTCTTCGATTTTGCCAAAACTACTTTGCAAACACTCATTAACCCATGCTAACATGTCATGTCGAGAAAGATTCTCTGAAGTCACATTAGTGGAATATACGTTCACCGCCATTTCTACAACAAATTATTAACTTTATTGAACAAAAAGTGTAAACATTGATAAAGTTATGACAAAGTGTTAGTGCGAAATTAGATCATCCTTCATTGTGTTGTTATCAACACACAAAAATTTGAAATCGTTTTGATTAACAACCGATCTATACGTTGTAAATCGTACAGATCGATTATAAATTACTTGAGGCGAAAATGATGCATACCGGTTTTTGTAAAACAATATGTCCCGTTATGGGGGCAAAGCCTAACCAACGCATAGCTTCCAAAAATAAAGTCTATTAAAAAGTTTATGCCTAATTACAATAGAAAAGTTTATTTTGTGTGTAAAAAAATTCAAACATTGGCAAAAATTGAATTAAAATTTACGGTTCCGCCATGGCATTGACGTATGACGTTTCAAAAAGTGCAATTTAGAACAATTATTCGTGGAATACGTTGTAATAACTATGAGATATTAGATTGTTATTTAATAGTATTACGAAATATATGCAATTAATAATGAGATGTATTTACCTGTGAATTATTAATTTAAGTTCAGTGATCGGGAGTGGTTCGAAATTTAGCAGAGAATTTTAACACCGGCCTACCGGCCATTCAACCAAATTCCAAACTTAAAGGAACTAAAAACCAAATGTCCCCAAAAGCTAATGCGGGTTGCATAAGCATAACCTATTTTTCATTAAAAAAATTAAATGATGTGAGAGCTCGGAAATTCCTTGCTTTTGTGATTAATTAGAAGTGACCCCATTATGAGATTATTAGAGGATGTATAATTTACTATTTCTTGTATTCACTTTCGTATTAATTAGTGGATTAAATTTCCAGATGCATAAAGAGATGTGCTGAAATGGAGAGATTTTGGGGCTCACCTTTCGTAAAGACATTGTTATCTTCAATTTTATTTCAACAGAAAGACTACACAATTAACAAATAACATTTTCATCAACAAAACATTATTAACAATAATCATGTGGGATTCCCAAATAACAAGGTAGGAAACCAATTGTAAAATTCCTTATTATATTTTTTATTAATAAGGGATGAATACATCAATAATAATAATAATAACCTTTTATTCACCAGTACTAATATTATAAATGCATGGTAAAATGTACAAATTCGTATAAAAATATAAATTAAACACCGAATATAAAATGTATAGTTCAGAATTAATTTATCCATTTTAGGTCTTACAGCTATTGGAACTTAACTTTTGTACTTACTTTTTCTTTAACTGTCCCAATTTTTAGTCCTCATACCAATATTTAAATCTTTCCACAGCATTTCTCCATTTATTAAATTCATCAAAACATTTTTCCCTATAAATATGGTCAATTTTTGGATTAAATAATTTTTTTAATTTATTAAACTTTTTCACTTCTTCAGTCTTCCAAACACCTGTAAATTGTATTAGACTTTAGTCATGCTTATAGTTTCTTACAGACCCGTTATAATTCCTGCTAAAAATCCCACACCTAAGACGGACATTTCAGTAGAATCTAGTCTCTCAACTTCTAGCCCTGTTAAATCTGCAAACAACTGGCAGACAAAGTCGTTGTTTGAGACTCCACCGTCAACCCTAATTTTTTACAGTTATATTTGCAATTTTTGAATACCTTTAAACTTACGTGACTCTGCGGTATTCACTGTTTCTTTCTTTTTTTAATGTTTGAAATGCAAGAACTGCCCTGTAAGTAATTCCTTCTAAAACCGAGCGAACTAGGTGATTCTTGGTTGTAGTTGGTTTGATTCCTAGAAAACCAGAACTTGCTTTCTCATCATTTATGGGAGGCTAAATTAATAATATTTATTTTATATACATAAACACTTAAATGAGTTAAGTACTTACACCTAAACCACTAAAAGCTGGTATAAAATAAACCCCATCGCTGTCTTGTACACTAGTGACCATGCTATAAATATCAGCCGGTTTTGTTACTAAACCTAATAAGTGTATTTAAAAACATTAATTCACAGTAACAAAAAAAAAATACTTCACCTATATTTAATAACCACTGAATAAAGGAACCACAATCATTGCAAGCCACCTCCCCAATACAAGTTACTTCATTTCTAATTTTCCATGCAACTAGGGGATAAATCCCTGTCACACTTGTATGAATTTCAGCTGAGGTATTTACATCTAAAAAGGCTCCAGTTCCTAGAGTTAATTTAATGTCATCAGGTACAAAACAGCTAGATGCAAACATTGATGATGATTGATCTGCCATCTAAAAAAATAATTGACATATGAAAAAATTAAATTTTACCTCCATACAATACATCTAATCGGTATCGAAACCCCAAAAATTTGTTCCTCAGTTGAACCAAAATCATAGTCATTTGAAACTACTTGAGGAAGAATCTCCATGGGGATCCCCAAAATGACTTTGGCCCATGAACCCCATTCGAAAACGAAAGGATCGAAAAAGCCAGTCGCCGAGGCATTGCTGATGTCAGTTAGGTGTAATTTATTTTTTGTAAATTTGTGTAATAACCAAGTATCAATTGTCCCGAATTTTACATTATTTTCACCAAGGGCCGCTTTAAGTTCGGGGATATTTTGGAGGACCCAAAGAAGTCGTCCTCTTGCCTGTCAAAAATACAGCATGAACAAAAATTATTGACTTAATTAATTCTTACATGATTTGCGGCAAATTTTAATCTACTTCCAATTAGGAATCTGTTACTTCTTGTCACGAGATACAAACTGTAAGCTGCACAACGAAATGCCTATGTTAAAAAAAAGTTAAATTAAAAAGCATAATATTTTTTGGTTTTACCTTTACAAGGAAGGATTCATTAAGTTCCTTACACAGATTTTTCGCCCTTATGTCTTTCCACGTGATGAAATTATGAAATGGTTTTCCAGTTTTGCTGTCCCATGTTAAAAACGTTGATCTTTGTGTTGATATTCCAATGCATTTAATATTTGCAATATCTAAACTTGCATCTAAAGCAAGCAATTTTTAAAATAATCGCTTAATCATAAATGAATAAATTTACCTGAAACAGCATTGTTAATAATTTCTAAAATTTGTTCCCAAAGTTGGTCTGGATTTATTTCAACAAAACCTGGTTCTGGGTATATTAATTTCACCTGAAGATATTTTTCAATTGTGGAAAATGGAAACATTTAACTTACCGTAGATCTAGCTGAACCAACAGTGTGAGCTAAAGAATTTATGATTGTGCATCTTATAGTGGTGGTACCGATGTCCAAACACGCTATATAGGTGTTTGATGACATTTTACTAAAATAATCGGAATTTTATGTTATATGTATTGTGCGTACAGCGAGGAAACAAGTAATAACATATCGAATTAAAATTATCAACGAGGTGTAACACCTGCTTGACTAGTTTTACAATTGTTGTTAGTTAATATTAGCAAAACCGAATGAACATTCCATAATCATAGAGCAATGGTCAAAAATTAAATAATTACAATATGATTTTATTATTGTTGCTGTGAAGTTTAATGAGAACAAAAATAATATTTAATGAATATAGTGTTTACGTTTACCTGAAGTGACTTTCACTTTCGCAATGTACACTGATTGTAATTTTCAGTTATTAGTATGTAATTTAATAAAATGTGTAAAACCTGATTTGCAAATATGTCACACTACTGTTTGCGTTGTGTACTATTGTCTACATACGAGTATGTACATTTATTATTGCGCATGGCAGGCTTTAGTATTAAACTTTAAATATCATCCTGCTCTAGTATTATTTGTGCAGAAGATAAAAGTCGGCATGTGGATATCTATGAAGAGAACTTACGAGATAAATGATGACCTTTTTGTCGTTGAATTTATGAATTGTAAAAAAATATGTAATATGTACTATCTAAATACAATAGAATATTTATAAGCCTAAAATTTTTAGTGTTTATCAAACGAAAATCATGAAAGTACTGAGTACTTATTATGTCATTATTACAGTGTCGGCACGTGATTTCAATTAATTTGATACGGTGTAATTAATACATCTTCTTAAAATGCAATTTTTTGACAATTTTTTTATTTTAACATTATTAAAAATAATAATCTTGTGACAAAAATCTGCTACGTGTGCTTCAAATAAAAATCTAGTGACTACCTGTCTCCAAGCTAGACAGCCAGTAAAACTCGTAAAATTTTCAAACTCTTGAAAATTCTCTCTCATCTGAAGGTTGAAAATAGCGTCGCGGCGTCAGGGTCAGATTTTGAAGCGTCGGGCCCAGCGAGCTATAACCTAGTCCGAACCTGGCAATCAGCCATGTGCGAGCGTCGCTAATTTCCTATCTTTGGTCCAACCACTTAAGCAATTATCTTTTAGTGTTTTGTAGTGAAAGTGTCTAGAAATCAATAGCCTCAGTATGGATCCGGAGGCATTCCTCGATATCGCCAACCAGGTGGTCAAACTCAAGATGTTTCCCTATTTCGACATTGCGCACTGCACCTTGTGCGCCCTGTCCGTACGGGAAGACCTGGGAAGCGGTGGGTAAAAAGCACACTTCCGTTAAATGAACGGAAGCTTTGCCGTTCTACTTTTGTAAGGTGGATGAGCGGTTAACTAGTTACTACACGGAGTGATAAGCCGTTAAGTGGGTATTACGGATTTTGTTATGTAATGAGAGTACGAAAACGCGCTTGCGTGCATGTGTTTTTTTATCTACGATTTCTATTCAAATACTGCAGGGATTTGTGACTGACTGAATTTAAATTGGCACGTGTTTTGTTATGTTGTAGCGTTTTTAAAATTAAATTTTTTGGGCATAGTTTGTTTTTACGTATCAAAATAGTAATTTTTGTAAAACAATTTCAAAAATTGGACCTAATTAATAAATAGCTCTATACATTTCCAGTCAGTCTTTACTAAGTAGCAGTTGAGCATATCATATTTTCGAATTGAATTTTCAAGAAGATTTGTCATTGTCTAGATTTAATATCTAATCTCTCGTTACAAGGAATTACAAAAGCTGATATACAGTGGCCGCAAAATTATTGAATAATCTTATTTATTAAAAGTAAAAATATTTTGTTGACAAAAATGCTCGAGCAGATCAATAGGATTCTTTTTAAAAAATACAAAATTCTTAACTTGATTTAAAATTGTATGTTTGTTTTTTGTTGATATTATATTATTTCATTTTTTGATGATTTTTTTCTAAAACTTCATGTAATATTTAATATTTTGGTGTTGTCATTTCAACAATTAAAAATCCATCAAATTGGCTAAAAAATTAGGGGTTTCCATTAAAAAAAAATGTCGATGACATTACTCAAAAACCAAAAAGTTCAAAATTGTCTATTTCTTAAAAAGAAAATAGACCTGTTCGAGTATTTTTGCCAAAACAAAATATTTTCAGTTTTAATAAGATTATTCCATAATTTTGCCGCTCACTGTATAAGTTTTACAATTTAGATTTTTGACATCTTTGATTATAACTATAACATCGTTTGCTGATATGTGTCTCCGGTGTATTGTAAAAAAACGATCAACAGAAAAAAAAACGTCTTTATTATCAAAACAATTGAGATGAACACAAATAAAAAAAAGTAAAAATTGATCAAGTATTTCTTGAAGAAAATGAAGCTGCAGGCTATTATTTATTAACTTAATATTTTAATAGCAAAATTATTAACCCGATGAATGAATGAATTGTTTTTATTTTTTTCGTATTTCAATGAATTTGTATGGGCACGATTGTTGTACTTACGTAAAAAATGGCCATAACAATAATTATGCGCTTAACTATCTAAATTTTTATAGTTTACGTTCTTGTTAGGAGTATTTACAGAATGTGACCTTCCAATCGTACTGGTTTATACTTTGCAGTGGAGTGTAGAGCTAAAGCTACAAGCATTGTTTACGGTTTATTAAATGTGTTTTTTTTAATGATTTGAATTATCTAGCAATGTTGAAGGTTATTTAATGAAATTGTATATAGAACAGCATTTTTTTGACATTTTATATATTTAGGGGCTTACAAAAATTAACTTACCAAGGACCAAAGTTGATACAACTAACCAAGACAGAGCGATATAAAAAAATTGGAACTTTCACAAGAAATTAATCTCGGGTCATTGGTTTCCTGTCATTTCAGTAAATGTTTTATGCAGCTGCTTTTACTGCAAAGTCTGGAAGAAAGCCTATTTTTTTTTAAATTCGAGTAATAATAGAAAACAAAAGTAGAACGGCTTTACGTAATATGCAGTTTCTAGATTTTCTTATTATTTGCAATAAAATTACAGGCGCTCAAGCATTTTCTCGCAAACATCCCCTAGCATGCTGGTTATCCTACATGTTGGTGGTGTTTGCTGGCGGAATGGTAGCAAATGGACTCCTGGCAGAACCAATCCTTGCACCTCTTAAAAATACGCCACAACTAATTGTTGCAACATTAGTTTGGTAAAAGCCGTGTTTTTTAAAAACGCATTTACTACATTTTTGTGTTAGGTATGTGATTTTTTATACTCCTATTGACTTGGGGTATAAGCTTGCAAAATTTCTTCCAATTAAAGTTGTCTTCTCGGCCATGAAAGAGATTTACAGATGCAAAAAAGTATACGATGGAGTGACTCACGCCGCTAAATTGTACCCCAACGGCTATCTCATTATGGTCATTATTGGGACCTTAAAAGGAAACGGTGCCGGATTTACAAGGCTACTGGAACGTCTTATGAGAGGTGTATGGACTCCAACGGCTATGGAATTTATGCAACCCAGTTTGTAAGTCTTACAAACAGTAATTTTGTTTTTTTGCTAATTTTTCCTTTCCAGCTACACGAAAGCTTCCCTTGTCGCTTCCATCATATTTATCCTTGATAAAAAGACGGAATTGATTTCGGCACCACATGCTTTAGTTTATTTCGGAATTGTCATCTTCTTTGTTTACTTCAAATTGTCTTCCATTCTGCTGGGAATTCACGATCCCTTTGTTCCATTTGAAAACTTATTATGTGCGTTGTTCTTCGGCGGAATTTGGGATAGTTTGGCCAAAATTTTGGGCAGGGGCCAGTTGAAAGAAGGTGAATCCAAAGATGCGAAAAAAACCAACTAAATTGACTCAAGTCACGAAAAAACTAAATTTGATAAAGTGCGGAATATCAAATTTATTTTTCTCGACTTTCGATTAAATCAAGACTTGAACAAATAAAATCCTTCTTCTATCTTAGATGAAGGATTCTATTTGGTTCTTGCAACACTTAAGCCAAATTGTACCAAAATAATTGTATTTATACTCAATAAATGATTTTCTCTCATTTGATCGTTTTATTTTCGAATTAACTTTCAAAAAATAGTAAAATAGATAAAATATTTAATCAGTATTTAAAACTAAGCATACACCTTGTAAAATCCAATGGCTAATGTGTTCAGTCGTACCGAGATCGGCTTCAAAAACAAGCCCCACGCCCATTGCATTTCTTCGTTGGGAGGTTGTATAAACTGGCGTTCTTAAAGTATTTTGTAACTTCAACCGGAAAGCTTCAATTGGTATGACATTCATAACGGGGAGTGGCTCAATCAGGATTTTTGGCGAAGATCGTCTCAAACACTTATTTTCGACATCCCAGCCTGCACCTTCCAGATACAAGCCGTGAACCATACAATTTCCCTATAATCAAACCAAATAACAACAAGAAAAACTGAATCAAAAAATTACCGCAGGTGGTCGCAGAGTTACATCATTAGGGTCGACATACTCGGAAACACTGGTGTATAATGTTGATCTATCTAAAGGCCAATTGTTAAGACGACAAGCTATTTGTACCAAAGCGGCAAGGTAAGTTTCAGGAATATGTAGACCTGAGATCCATAAAACAGCAGGTTCGCCGGTGTTCGACTAGAACAATACGCAGTAAAAGAGATTCTTGCATTTTTACAACATACCCAATTAAAAAACTGGTCTTGCCGTTTTTCAAAATGTTCCATCCAGCCACCTAAACTTTTACAAGTCGCCGGACTTAATTTCCTCCAAGCGCTTGGTAACTGTCCATTAAATAATGAATAGGCCACGTTGTCCAAAACAGCATCCATCCCTATATCACCGGCTAAGGCTTTTAACAATTGGGTCAAAGTTCGTCTCATTGCGGTAATTAGATGATTGAATCGCTCGAGTTCTTGTAAAAGTACGACGACAGTCGGTGACATTACTCTTTGGAAGAATCTCCGAACTTTCCATACTTCATACTCTTCCGGGATTTTTTGCAAAATATCGTGTGTTACATTTTCGATAAATTCTTCGCGGCTTATTCCCTCACCACTGGTAGCTATTAAAAAAAAAATACACACGCGATATTTTATGTTTGAGGGGTTTACATGTTTGTGGCTGCAATTCAATCAGTAACCTCCACATTTCTTTAGTAGCTTGAGTGTAATAACCAATTTCTGCGTTTGGATGTAAACCAAAAACTTCGGGACTATTTGCTAATGGCAATTCATCGATCACCTCTGAATAAACAAAATTTTAGTTCATTCTGTACAAATAAAAGGAAAAATTACCGATATAATCATCTTTGTCACCATCTGGGGGTATAACATAATCAACATTGATGTCATGGTAAAAGTGGAAAGGTTGAAATGTATCGAAGAGAAAATCTCCCATATATTCATCCATGTATGTTGCAACTATTCTTCTATCGAAATCATCAATGACTCTTCCTCCATACATCACTTCTCCAATCAAATATTTGAGACTATTCCACGGAATTCTAGAATCTTTAGCTTCCAATGCTTTAGTCAGATACGTATCCAAAATTTGGACACAGACGTTAAAATCAGATTCATTAAAATCGTAGCAAATATTCCACCCGATTTTGTCATACTTTCGACGTTCTTGAACCACGGCATGAAAGAAAGCCAAGACATAAACCAAAGACTTGTAAACCGTATGTGTACATGCTTCCAAAGTCTGTTGTCTAATTTTAAAGTACGTATTTCGCAAATTCAATTTGAGACCATTTGGGGGCTCTGTCACTACTTTGAGTGAACTTTGGAGAATACCAATGGGAAAATTATTGACAGGATCTGTTGTTAACCATAGTCTAAAATCAGGATGTGGCTTTGAAACTTTTTCTAGTTGTTTTTCCAACTGTCTAATAAACGAAAGCAAGAGGTGGCAGTTTTGGAACATTAACCATTGACCTCTCGCGATTGCTGTATCCAGTAGTGCTAAAGCCGCAGCTTCCTGTCCTTGACCCAACGACAAGTATCTAAACTTTCCTCCTCCGAAACCACTTCTGTCGGCTAATTTCATCAATTCAGCTGTGGGGTCAGATCCGGGGCTCAATACAAATATGACTGGTGTCATTGGACTGCTCTGTTCGTAAATACCATCAAAACTGATCACTGGAGGCATTATGTATTCTTCTCCTGTTACTTCCGTGATGTAATCGGCAACAGCTCTGTACACACGATCGACTCGGAAGCACCTTAAAAGCATCAAAATTTGGAACGGTTTCAATTTTTGTTTGTATCCGCAGGGGAAATCGGTGGATTCTGGAGCATCCAAATCGTACCAATCTTGCCACTCTTGTACATGTTTTTGCACGTCGTCGGCCAATTGACCGAAATCTTCCGGGAAATCCGATGTCAATTTAATCAAATCGGCCCAGCCTTGGTGAGTGATAAACTTCGTTGGGTTTTCTCTTGTTGTCTTCTCTAAACTAACCGAACCTTTGATGAAGAAATCGAGTTCCATTTGTGTCACATTTTGTTCATTTTGTTGCAATTTGGTGGTCATTTGGAAAGAGAATAATAGTTTGTGGACTTCAAAAATTCCAGTGCACCCGTAGTCGTAGACATTTTTTGTTAACGTATTGATAATATTCATCAACCTCTTCGCGAGGATTGTATGAGGCAAAGCCTTCCTTAGCGAATATGCGAAAACTTCCAGATATGAAGCTAGAGAGTATTGGTACATTGCGTTAACCCCAGCCATGTCTGATAAAACAAAGAAAAGAATTGCTCCACGCCGGGACACAGGCCGGTATCCATCTCTCAACTTATTGATATCACGAGCAGTTTCCGCGGCTAATAACAGTTTATCAGACACTTCCTTAGCTTTAGTTTTGGTGTTTTCTAAAGTGTCAACTAACTCTACGTTATCTAACATATTTCCAGTTGTTGTGGAAAGTTCTCTCAGGAGGGAATCTTCAAGATTCTGAAGCAAATTTTTGTTTTCACTCGTTTCTTCAATTAAGCTTTCTCTCTGCTCTTCTAAATCTGGTCGTTCATTTCTGACAACAACACTCAGAAGTTGATCTTCTAAACCAGATAATGTCACAGTATAATTGATAACGACTGCGCTCGCATAGACTGCAGGATTAAAAATAGGATTTGCAAATTTCGTCGTCATGTACATCCGGAAATGTGGGTCATAATCAACCTCCTTGTCCCCTAAAACCACGAAGACTCGCCCAGAAACACTTCTAATATTTTTTTGTATTACATTTTCGGCAACTGGATCGATATAATCGTCCACATCTTGGAACAAAATTGGAGAACCATATTTTATTGCCATATCCAAAAATTTAAGAAAGTCGTGGTCATTAAAATTCAATATTTTCAAATTATTTTTTTCTTCTTTTCGTTTAATCCAGTTCAAAGCTTGCTGTTGAGGATCGATACACAAGGGGAATCTGGTTCCTTTCAGAGTCAGAATACCATTTTGGACTGATAATTCGTCAGGTGGAAGCCCTTCCGAGTTCCAGAGACTCACTTCCACATCGTTTGACAGATTTGCTTCAATTCGATAGGGTTGGGTAAGCGGAATTCCTCTGTTTATTATATCTCCTTGCCAATCGTCATAAATCATTTCCTTTCTGAACTCATAAGTAAACGGTCCCGCATAACTTAAAAAGGCCGAAGATAGTAAACAGTTGCCTACCAATCTTTCTTTTTCCAAGTGCAACATCTCCAAATCTTTAGTCCACCGTTCTCGCTCAGAACTCAAGCCAGTTATCAACTTGTCAGCCGCAATCAGACGTCGCATCATTATATCCGTCTCTTCTTGCAACTCTTGTCTTCGCTTCATGGCAGCTTCATATTTCTGATTCAGTTCATCTAACGCTGCTTCAAGTTTTGCAATTTCGTTGTAGAGTTTCTCGAGACTTTTTTTTGCAGCATCGTACTCTCTTTGCAACTGCTCCACTCGTTCTTTTTTGGGTTTCACCTCTCGGTAGACGGCACAATAGCCCAAAACTGCTTGAACAAACTTCAAAAGCCCAAAACCAGCTTTACTGATCGAAGCCATATCATCTAATTTACTCGACTTTTTCATGTGTGCTTTCACAGCTCGAATTTGTGCTTGCGTGATTAAATCACAGTTCATTTCTTGAAGAGTTCTGAGGAAATTGGCTTCAGCCATCATTCCTTTTGCTGTTTTCCATGAAATTTCTTTGTATCCTCGAACTATAGCGACACATTCGCAGACGATCTGGACAGCTTCTGGTGGAGTGGCAAAGGATCGAATTTCTGTAATATCTGATTTGTCTAAGTCTGATAATGCCAGTCTAGCTGTTTCTAAAGCAGGCATGGCTGCAGCAAGAGCCTCTTCAGCGTCGGCTTGTTCCAGACTTATAATGCGAGCCTGTTCTTCAATTTCACTACTTTTCAAGGAGGCTAAATCTTTCTTTTCTGTTGCTTTTCTCGTCCCTTCGTCGATTTCAGCCAACATTGCTTCACAAGCTCGAGTCGCTTCCTCTACTCGTATTTTTTGTTTTGCCAGTCTTTTATTCAAAACTGCTAGTTCTGCACTTGCTTCTTCAATTTTAGTCATTCCGCTTTGGAGTCGACTGCACTGACTGTCTATATACTGATTTTTCTCATCAAGGAGCTTTAAATAAGTCTGCATTAAATCCAAGTAATGTTTTGGGGTAACGTAATTTTTTCGTCGCAGTTTTATCAGATAATTTTTAACATATTCTTCTATACTTGTATGAACATGTACTACGTGTTCTATGATATGGTCTCGGTAAATTTCCGGAATTTTGGGATTTTCCTTAAGAAAAACTGAAGCTACGGCAAATAGGGCTTGCAGTGGCCAGTGGAATATCCAGTCGATTGTTGTATTATTAACCAAACCGGGAAAACTTCTACACCTTTTGCTCAAAATATCACCTGAAGGTGACATTGAAAGCACCATATGTAAATTGTCAGCACACCGGTGAAGAAAGTACTGCCAAACTGCGTCTTTTGCAATTCCATATCCTGCATTTTTTGCTGCATTTCTCAGCTGCATAATAATTTGCTCCTTTTCATCATCTGTGAATAACGCAGGGACTATTCCAATCATTAAAATGTTGTTAATAAATTCCAGGAAACCTTCTTCGACTATTTGAGCGGCAGTGAAGAAAAACACTGTCGGTTTTCCTTCTACCCCCAATTGGTTAAATAGTTTTTTCAAGTCTTCTTTGAACAACGTTTCATTGTAACCTTTACAGAGTACGATTTTAAAGATTTCACAACCGGCTGTGAAGGCGGCAATCCTTGTCAGACTCGTTTTTCCAGATCCTCCAACTCCCACCAACATAACATGACCTCTTTCTAATCTTATCCCTCTGTGTATTCGTGTCAAATGTTCCAAAGCATCATCAAAAAGAACAATATTTAACTTGTCTTGACGTTCATTGTAAATTTCCATTATTTCTTGGAACAGGAAGTACACCGCTTCATAGTCTAGAAGATCTTCGTAATATCGAGCTTCATCCTCGTTTACTGCATTTCGATAATCACCGAAGAGCAAAGGATCACGCATTGAATACTCAATCACGTCAATTCTTTCTTCTTCTTCTTCTTTTTTCTCTTCCTCTGGTTCTTCTTTAGGTTCTTCAAATTCGAAATTGGACATTTCTTCAACATTTTCCGGTATCGCTGGTGGTTCCTCTTTGACTGGCGTCGGGTAAAATTTTTCAATTTGTGTTTTAATCTGATTTGTCATGAACTCCTGATCCTCAGTACTGATAAGACGGTCGCAAATTACTCTTGTAAATTCATTCCGCCAAACTCTTACAATCTGATGTAGCGCAAAGAAAAATTTCGGTGTGGTTTTACACATTCCTGCAACAATTCGAGAGAGATCTCTCATGTTGAAAATATAGTGAAATTTGCTGGGTGTTGGTGGTAATTGAACAATGGTAATATTATACAAGTTGAGCGTCATTGTAATCAAATTTTCCGCTTGTTGAACTTCTTCCGGGAATTGTGATAAATGCCCTTTTAGAATTGAACTGTAAATGTGATGAAGTGTTTCAGACGTTGGGAAAATCAAGTTAAAGACGGAAAACTTTGACATGAAACGAGGATCAACCTCGTTTCGACCTCCTCCAGCAACTCCCATTGCTGCAAAGTAGGACACGTCTTTTAATATTTTCCAGTTAAGGTCTTTTCCCCGGTCGTAAAAGCCTTTCCTTTCGAAAAGTAATTTTAAAAGTGCTATAGGTTGTTGGGTCCCGTACTCGTCCACTTGTGGCATATTCATGTCATCTATGAAACAAATCAACTTTTTGCCAAGTGGAGGGCCATAGATGTCTTTCGTTCGTTTTTCTACTGCCGATTCTAGGTTTTTCTGGACATCCATTGATGAGGTTCTTGATGAAAAGTTAATGTTTAGTAGGATATTGACATCTGGATTTAAGCTTCTTAAAAAGTTTTGAATGATTGCTGTTTTTGAAGTACCAGTTTCCCCAACCAAGATAATCGGTCTTCCCACTTTGTTCATCAAGGTCAAAAGATAAGTAACGCGTACGGTATCGATTGTCGGAACAAGAATTTCCGAGAATCGTTTTGAAGCATCATGTACATATTCTGGTACTATCCAATCCCAAGCAATCCAGACTTCTTCTTTTACGTTGAAGTAATAGTCGTACAAAGTGGGGAAAGCACTAGGCATATGTCTTCGATCAGCTTTATTTTCAACAGTATCTTCTTGTTTTATCATCGAACATTGCGACTTGATAAACTCATCAAACTCTAATCGACAGTCGGCAACTAAGGCAGCTCCAACCGAATTATATACACAATAGAGAAAGATTGATTCAAGTAAATCACTATCAACTTCTTCTTCCGGATCACGTGTATCTTCAACCGGTTGCGGATAAACAGCATCTATCATAAAACACAACTGTGTTATCATATTCAACCCACTTTGAGGTATCACTGTTTTTAAGGGAGCGACCTGTTTGTTTGCTACTGTTCCTTCCAACACATACGCCATCAAATCCGGAATGTACTGTTCGTACAAATTCTGAAAAACTTCTCTTTCCGGTGGATGATTTCTGCTTTTGACCCATCTGTCCCAAAACGGTTGAAAACCCAAATTTTTCGGATCAACGTAGACCATTCCAGCTCGTGAAACCGTCGCCGGCGAGGCATATTGCAAATCACCAACTTCAAATAACAACGCACAGACGGGAGTTTGCAACCTGATTCGTTCACCATTGGCGAGAGTAAGTAGTTTATTGTCATCCATCACCGAATTCATATTTTCAATCCATAAAGCGTCAACATCGCCGTCAAACAAAATATAGCGTCTTTCAGGCTTTTCAGTTGGTTTATTCATTTCTCTGAAGATGTTTGATAAAAGTCCATCCGTCCAGTCTCTCGAAATGGGGTCTAGAATTCCATAAAGTTCAATAACTGAACACGCTTTTGGATTTAGAGTGAAAATTTTAGTTTTGAGGCCGAGCAAAGTCTGCGCACGTGCTAGAGCTTGAATCACAACTGTTTTTCCTCCACCTGTGGGTCCTACTAACATGGTGGAATGTCGAGTCATCATGGTTTCGTAAAGTTGGACGACTTTATCGACTTGGTATGGCAAAACGATGTATCGGTGCTTATCTAGGACTTTTTCTACGGCGGAATTGAAATCGGGATAACCTACTCGGGGACAATCCATTCCGGGGAAGAGATCGCGGATCAGACCCAAAAACAAGGGAACATCTTCGTAAACGAATTTCGGATGATTCATATCGCGTAAAGCTCTCATCAGGACTAAGGCTTCATTTAAATCCGGGGACGCTCGTTTTAAAACACCGGCCATTCGCAGGACCGCATTCAGAGCTCTCAGACCCCAATCGTAGTGAAATTGTTTTGACAGTTGTTCCCGTGCAAGTTTATAAAGCACTGTCATTTTTTTGGCCAAGACTTTAGCTTGCAGAAAACCATCAGAGAAAAGCGAAATGAGACAAATCATCTCCAGATCAGGTACAATACACACTACTGGCCGAAACAAGGCCTTGACTGATTCCGGAAGTTCCGTTCTTCCGGCATACCCCGGATTCATGGTGATAAAAATACCAACTTTGGAGTCTAGACTAATTTCAGCACCCTCGAACGTGAATTTCTCGAGTTTCAACATGAGAGCACTTCGGATTGTTTGCAATTGCGTGGAGATTACTGACAAAACGGAAATGTCAATTCGGTTGAATTCGTCGAAACAACCCCAAGCTCCACATTGAGCCAAGCCAGCAAGTGTCGTTCCGATCGCCTTAAAATCCATTCCTTCGCCACAGTTTGTGACAATACAGAGCAAAGCCATTGCTTTGGCTAAATCTTTAGTCGTTTCTGTTTTTCCTGTTCCCGCAGGCCCAGCTGGTGCACCTCCCATGTGCATAATAAGGGCTTGAGTGATTGTTAAGTAGATTCTATCAGTTAGAGGGGTAATAACAAGACGGCCGTTGAGTCCCATGTATTCGTAACCATATTCGAAGGAGCCAGTACATTGAACCACCCACAAATTGTCTAAATGGTTAACCCAATAAAATCTTAGTTGACTTTCCCATTCGAATTCCCTTATGTCGGTAACACTGTTGGTGACAAAACTTTCAATAATGTCACGTGCGTGAACTTCGATAATTGCTATGGTCCTAAATTTAGTTCTGTCGTTTGCGCTTAATTCAGCTCTCACTGTGATCACAATTTCGTCAAGTTGTTTATTTAGTTGTTCAAGATATTCCTTCATGGCCCTTTTGTTGCCTTTCTTGATTTTGACGAAAACATTTTCGACTTCTGCCGTCCACCACACTTGACTACCAGCAAGACAAATCATTCCTTGGAAATCCAACATCCATTCTGATCGTGGTCTTCTGACTTTACCGTAGTTGTAGATTGCACTCTTTGTTATAAATCTGTTAGAACGTCTCATTTCCTTCAAAACGTCGTTCATCCAGTCTTCGACTTTTCCAACAACCTGTACGGCGCGACGAAATTCCATCACTTCTCCTTCTGAAGATATCATAGCACTTGCAATCATTCTGTCATTGTTGTCTAAATGCATCCGCAGCGATTTGATATTATCAAACATTTTAATCATGTGTTCTTGGACCACTTCGGGGTTACTGCTTCCAAGAATTGACAACAGTTCTTCAGTTGAAATGAAATAAAATCGTGGAAAGCGTCTACGTTTTGAATCCAGATAGTCGTTCAAAGATTTCTGACATTTGTCTAAACCTAGACCCAGGCCTAGGAATTCATCTAGACGTCCAGGGGCATTGCAACACTCCATAACGTTTGGTCTCTTGGCCGTGTCTAACATTATTCTTCGGAAAGCTTTATCAATATCATCAAATTTCTTTGCTTCTTCTGGGAGCTGAGCGCGTATATCTCCCCCGACAAAAATTCCTTCTAAGTACAACCATTTTCGCTGCACTGACAACCATTCATCAATCACTTCACCGATATTTGCTAAACTCTTCTCCAACTTTTGAACTTGCGTTAAAAACGGACCCACAAACTGCGACCCTGCCATACTTTGAAGATTCATTGAGTTATCTTCAAGCACTTGCATGATTTCCTCAGTCGAACCAACGACATAACCTCGATCTTCGTGTCCTTTCGTATGTTTATGAAGAATAAAATTCATGTTCGTCCAAGTTTCAGCAATTTGCTTTACTCCTTTCTCTATACTCAACTCTTTGATTGCATGGTTGATAATTTCTTCAGCAATATCTTGATACCGGTGAAGCTCCATTGCAAACATGTTATCTAAAGTGAACCTATCGGGAGACATATCGAACTCAATACCAGTTTTTTGCATCAATTCTTGCCAATGTCTCTCCCTCAAAGCTTCATTTTTCAAAGCCACCATTAAGGGAATCACATTTTTGAATTGCTTCATTTTCAAATCCAGTGTTTGCCCAACGGGGAGTGCCCTAATCGCTCTTGGGATTTTCCGGTAATCTTTTATAAAACTGTCGATACCATCACTTAAAGCTTGTGGGTCTAGATTTGCCCATAAGGTTCTTCCCCACACTTCCCTGGCGTGTTTTTGAGTTTTATAGAACTTGTAAATAACACCCATTGATTCATAATCGCTTTTTACTCGTAAGTAGTCGGAGTAGTCAGCTAAGGGTATGTCGAAAAGCATTTCAGCGTTGATAAGTTCGATTCGACGCTCTTCTGTTTCGATGAATAATTTGGCATATTCTTCCATGAGGATGAGGCCTTTGTCTAAATCTTCGCCGACGGCACCAGGGCCTTCCTCTTCAAATTTTTTGACAAATTGGGCTAAGATGTCGCAGAATTCGCCAATTTCTGCTAGAGTCATTTGAGCAAATCTGTCTTTTGTCAATTCTAACTTTTGTTCGCGATAAAGGGCCGAAAAATGAAGCGATTTCCATTCTTTTTCCAACTGGTATGCTAATTCCTCGTGCTCTGGACTAAAGTAGATGTTATGTTGCCTCAAAATGCCGTAAATATCTTGACAGTTGAGGTAATCCAGCTCCATGTCGACGTTACTTTTCAAAATTGTCGAGATCGCTTGCATTACTGATTTAAATTTTTCCAAACCTTTGATGTTCTGGTTGACCAAAGTGCGCAATTCATTCATTGTACTCTTCATTTCGTCCATTTTTTCTTTGGTTTTTGTGTCAAGGATCCGACCTAGAGTGTTTTTCCATTCAACCGTATGATCGGCTATAGTGTCTAAAAGAGGTCGCAGATTTAATCTAATGCACATGATGTCAATATAATTCTCGTGATTTTTCATATCTTTCAAGATGTCGGCATAAAACATAAACTTATCGTCGTACTTTGAGAGTTGGTTATTTTTTTCAATAAAACGCTCACAGGTGATTTCTTTATCGTAGCACCAGATATTCCGGTAACGCCGCCACTTCTGTAAATGCTTGTGTACTTCCAGAATTGATTTTTGGGCGATATCTTGGAGCTTTTGAAGCACATCGCTAATGTCCGGAACTTTCAACACATCATCGTAGAAAGAATAAACATATTCCTCGCCGTTGGGAAGTTTTTGTGGTGGGCACAAGAGACACATTCCGTTCATCCACCGCGGAAATCGCTTCAGTTTGTCGAGAAAATCTTTCACATTCTTCACCATAATGTTGTAAATTTCGGCCGATGTTGGTCTTAGAAAAAGTTCCGGTGTCACCACCACAGCATCGACTTGAAAAATCGGCTTCTTCAATTGCATTTTACTCATGAACGTTTCGAAATTGCGAAGAGTGAAGCCGATAAAAGCTTTGTAAATTTCTGTCTCCCAAAATGAGTAACTAGTTGTCATGTAGGGGGAGCGTCCGGTGTTGCTACCCAAAGCTAGGGTTTCAATTTTGATCAAAATGGGGCCAAGGCTTTCGTAGATTTTCATCATTTGGCAAACTCGTTTAATTCGCAAATCTATCATTTCGTTGAAGAATTCTTTACATGGTAACCTTTCCGGATCTTCGTCAACTGTCTTATAATCGAAGAGATTAAAAGAAGACAATAGTTTGATTTTTGACTTTAGTTCATCTTCTATATGAACCACTTGGTTGTGTAAGTTTTGCAAGTAGTGGATTTTGCTAAGACAAGTTTTTGCGTACTCTACTATTCCCAATGAAGTCCAATTGATCCTAGACAACCCCTGCTGAATGAATAGCTCGACGTGCTTAATCTCATTTCGGAGCATATTCATCTAAAAAAACAAAACGTATATTTCATTTTATTAACACTTTTTTTAAGTACCTGAGGAGGGCTGAGTTTCTTCATTATTGAGTTATATTGCTCCAACATGTCTTTAACTGCCGCAACGTCCTTTTGTAACCGCTCTTTTCTTGACGCAATCATTTTAATTTTATCAGGCAACTCGTACTTTAACGAATCTAATAGCTCTGCCCCCCGTATACAACTGAATAGGTCGTCGTTGAAATTAAGAGCAAATTCGATATTTTGCTCTAGGACTATCATGTCGCCCATTACTTCGTGCCACGTGAGACTTCTTTGCGACCGAATTTTGTCCATAACCTGACTAGCCATTTTCTTACCTGACACCCATTTAACAACGTGACCAGCGGTTGATATTTTGAGAATTTTTGGTTGAGAACGCACTTGTTGCAAACTTCCTTTACTCGTAGCGGTGGATTGCGAATGGAGGGTTGTCACACTTTTTGCTACCGATCTACGCCCGTGGTCCGTGGCTAATTTAGAAAAATTATTTTATTTTTTTTCATAGTAAACCTCACCACTTACTTTTTGTAGAAACTGCACAATTAACAAATTTGAGAATCTCCATTTGCATTGCTTGCTCCATAACAGGAGTCGAGTGTTCTAACCAAAGTTCGTATTTGAAATTTTGATATGATTTCAAAGTTTTAACCAACTGAAGATAATTTTTGAAAATTTCTTCTTTCTGAGCCGACTGTTGAAGCTCTGGCACTTTTTGAAATTTCAAAACAGGTATTTTGAGTAAATTGATTAGCAATTGCACCCAGTATATTGCACCACCATGGGGCGGATGATCCTTACAGAGCGGAGGGTGACGTTTATTTCTCTAAAAACCGATCGTAGAACGAGAAATTTGTCATGAATTACTAACCGTAAATGCATCATCGATGACCAAAAGTTCTTTATTAAATTGATCCAAAATTACATCAAACTTTGTTAACAACCGGTCGAGAATAATTTGTCTTGTTCGAACAGTTTTTAACTTTGTGAGCATTTCTAACGCACTTTCGGACGATCTCAATGTCTTGAAGCTTTGGTCAATGAATTTGACCCCTTCCTGTTCCAATTTTCGGACTTCCTTGTAAAAGAAGGCCATTATGGCCTCCCAGTTTTCTTTGTGATTTTCGCTAAATATGTCAAAGTCGGCAGATTCGATTTGTATGACTAGCCTTTCAACTCGTTTGGCAACGTTATCGATTTTTTGGGGATCCACAACCATGGCACGTAATTCCGGACCAAAAATGTTGTTAAATTCTTCGATAACTGTCGCGACGTCGAATAAATCTTTACATACAGTTGCCATATAATCAGATTCAGCGAATAATTTCTTTTTGTCAAACTCCCATCGCTGTCCTTTACCCGAGTCTTCAATTTTTTGGCGAGTTTCCATATAGGAAGTTTTCCAAATTTCAAGCATTTCTCTCGCCGTTTGAGTTAGTTTTTTAATGTGCTCGATTGAATTTCTAAGAATATATTTTTCAAAGCATATTATTTGACTATAATGAGAATATACCTAAACAAAAATTGAGTATCCAAGTTTGCTCTAACTTTTTCAACAAGACAAAACACAATTCTTTCCATTAGTGGTATCATTGTTTCGTCAGTACAGTAATACCTCGACAAGACCCAAATGAGATGGAGTCCTTCAATAAGGACAGGAATACATTCTCTGACCCTAGCAAAATCCTCACATGATGTTACAGTCTGAAACGAAAGTTTGTGGTACAGAAAAAACTCAAAAGTATGGAAACAAACCTTGAAATGTCTCAAAATTGTGGACAAAAATTTGACATTATCTCGTGCTTGAACGTGATATTTTTTCAAATCAACTAAATAGTTCATGAAAGCATCAATAATTGGCGATTTTGCCTTTTCTAACAACGTATTCACTTTTACAACCATAGGTTTTTTCAACTGCTCAACAATCGAACTCAAAGCAGCCTCTCTTTCCCTCCAATATTCGTATTCAGGTATTGGTCCTTGCCCTTCGGGAGTCTGTAAAAATGTTTTTATTTTTTATCTCAACAGAGAATTTTATTACTTTTGCTAGATATATTTCAAGAACTTTTAGAATATGCCGTTCCCATGCCATTACAATATCTTGTAATCTTTCAATCAAAGTTTTATCTTTAATTAACTCTTCATAGGGGATATCAGATTGTAATTCATCTGGGAAGACCGTCAAGGGAAGATCAATTTCATCATCTACATGTTCTATGGTCCAATTGAGTGATTTTTCCAGTGCTAGTACTTCTGTCATTAAATCATCTCGAATTGGTGTTTCAGAAAGTGTTATATTTTTTTCTTGCTCTTGTTCTGTATCATGAACTTCTGAGGCCTCACTCACTCCTGTCTTTTCCTGAACTGACTTTGTTTTCGATTGAGTTATAGACATTTTTCGATAATCTGATGGTGTTCTGTATGCGTTGTTTTCAGTTTTAAGGGAAACATCATGTGCGGAAGTTGCTTTAGGCGAAGATGTTTTTTTAACCGTGGGTTCGCAAAAATGTTCCTTCAACAACGGTTTAAACTGCTCTTTTATGAGATGTCTCAACGAGTTCAAGAAATTGCCATTGCATGAACCAATCAAAAAATAAGCAGGCATTTCGGTTTCTGCTTCTTCGTAGGTGTCAAAATTTGAAATTGAAATGCCTTCTTCCATTTTCCGAAAGAGATAAACGAAGCGTTTGTTATCAGTATTAAGGATTGCCTCATCAAGAGTTCCAAAATTTCCGTGTAAAATGTGATCCACGACTAGTTTTTGTATAATTTTCTGAAATATTGAATTATTTAGCTCTGTTTCTTAATTAGAACAATTAATTTTACAGGTACGTAAATGATTTCCGGTTCTTCCTCCTCCTCTGTCGGAACTTCTTGTTCGAGTTTTTGTTTTTTCTTCTGACCTTTTCCTTTTTTGCCTTTCTTTTTTTTCTTTTTCCCACTTCTTGGACTTGCTGTACCTTCAGTACTGGTTTCAGATTCGCTGGTAGGTTTCTTTTTCTTTTTAGTTTTCTTTTTTGGTTCTCCTTCTGTTCCTTCTTGCTCTCCTTCCGTTTCTATATCGGTTGATTGACCGATTGTGTCAGTTACTTCAGAAATTGTTCCTTGTGCTGGTGATGATAAATCTTCATGTTCTTCTTTGTGTTCCTCCGATTCTTTAGTTTCTGTTGCTTCCGAACTTATTGGTTCGCCTTCTTGGGGAGTTTCGGTTTTTGCTTCTTCAATGTCTTCTTTGTCTGTTCCTAAATCACCTATTAAAATAGAATTTCTAGTAAAAATTATACCAATGCATTATTTAAATAATTAATAAATACTGAATAGGTACCTAATTTTTTATTCATATGTCAATAACTTACCTTCAGCAGATGGGGTAGATCTAGGAGTCGATTTTTTGCTTCCTTTTTTAGTTTTTTTACCGCCTTTTTTTCCCTTCTTTCCTTTGGCTTTTTTTCCTTTAGATGGCACATGTAGGTCTTCTTCTGGTATTGGCTCTTTTTTGACTGAAAGAAGAAAAGTTTATTTTGTGTTTATTTATAGTAAATTGTTCACTAATACGAATTCATTCAATCATATTAAATACGTTATTACTACAAAAATAATTAAGAAGACATATTAAAAAAAATTACAAAGAATGTTTTTATCAACTAATTTCAGTAGATAAAATAGTCTTTTATCGTCGAGTGAAATAAAGTAATTTTTATCTACTGTTTATATCCAAGAAATAATGGTATAATAATAGTTATTTGTTATACAAGACGATAAAGAGATTGTTTATCTACGAGTGGACTTTTTTCACGAGTAGATAATAGTTATTTATTGTAAGAGTGTGTTAGATAGCGTTTTATCCATGCAAGAATGTTTAACCGCGAGAACGTCAGTTCGAGCGGTTAAATTTCTTAAGCGGATAAAACGCGACTAACACACGACTGCAATATAACGTTTTATCCACAAACACAGGTCCAAATTATTCCAAACTTAAGTAAAAATTAAACTGACATTTAAACGTAGTAAGCTATTACGCGGTGCGCTGGTTACTAACAGTGAAATAAAGTTACTTTATTCCACTAGTGGATAAAGTGGTACTTTATACGCATCTAAAGTGTGGAATAAAGTCTCTTTATAGAGTGATTGTGAATAAACAATCTTTATCGTCGTGTATAATATTTTGTTTTATTTTGTCTCATCTACCAGAATTTCTAGAATATAAACAGTAGATGAAAATGACTTTATTTCACAAGACGATAAAAGACTACTTTATCTACTTAGATTAACAGATAAAATGTAACCAGTAGATAAAAATTACGTTATTTTACTAGACGATAAAAGACTACTTTATCTACTGAAATTAGTTGATAAAAGCACTCTTTAAAATTGAGTACAAAATAAATAACTAATTTTGCGTTTCTTTTGAGTTTCAAATTGCATTTTTTTGCAATTTTGATTTTTTTTATGACAAAACTTGAACAAAACTATTTCACGTAAATAATTGCCGTTCAGGGAGAATTTCTCCCTCCACGGTAATTGCGGATACGCATTTGCACGAAAAACGTAGCAAAAGAATAATTATATTGTATTCACGTAAGTGTTGCGCTAAGCAATATAACGAAGCCGAGGGTGACAGGTACCAGTGCACCCAAAACATTTCGCCCTCGATTTGGGTTGGTGACAACACTTCTTCATGCGAAAAATATTCTCATACATAATTATTATTAGCCGTAGGATATTAGGTCCATGTATCGTATTTTTATTATTTCATTTTACAAAACAAATATTTGTTAAATATTTTTAAATAAATTTTAAAATTTGAGTCTTTACATTTTTGTTTCCACTGATCCGGAATTCTGTTTCTCATTTGAAAGTTTTACGTCACTATCTTCCTCTTACTTCGACAACATACAGTGACATTGAAAAACAAGGATAGACATATTGAGTAGGTACCGAAAACCCTCGATTTTCACAACAAAAGAAACAGGCACCAGCGTTCGGTTTGAAGGTGATTATGAAGATTTACAAGGGGTACGGTTTATGGCTTAGCGGCAACACCATCGTGAATACTGTATAGCAACAATTAGTGACAACTTTAAATTTCCCGGTTCGACCACGTGGTCTCTTCTGCTTGCTGCCAAAAAAAGCTGTCAGAGATTATATGTCAATTTCAACATAACCTTCTTATTAAAATTTGAATTTCCAAAATGATGAGAAAATAATAATTTTTTGAAGGCACAATAAATCAAAAATGTGTTAGTGTTTGGTTATGGTAAACCGAAAATTATAAACTATTTTAGGATAGTTTTTTTTTAGAAAGCAAGAATTTTTGTCGATTTTTCCTTTTTAAAAATTGACCAAGAAACTGTATATTTTATAAAATGACTTGGGCTTGGGAATAATGCAAACGTATACTTTTGGGAAGGATACATTTTTTGTAAGTGGAGTATTTAAAAAATGGATGCCAGTTTGATTAAAACAGAATCAGTTGACTCTGCCCCAAGTACATCTCAAGAATCAGAAAGAAATTCTACTACGGTGAAAGAAGAAACATCAGTCAAAACTGAAGCCAAAGTAGAGCCCCAATATTTTCATTGTGAAATTTGTGCCCTACATGAACGTTACGATTATTTTGGAAATAGTCCACCTTTTGTGAGACATTATAAATTTTTAGAAAATGCCTACGTTATTGAAGACCCATTTGTTCCTCCCAAACAAAACGAGTTTATTATATTAGGAGCACATTGTGTAAAGTGTGGGAAAAGTGTTTGTAAAGACATTAATTGCAGTTTTTACTATAACGGTACTTATTGTATTTACTGTGCAAAAAGTTGTATTGATTCATTTCCTCCGAATGCACAACAAAAAATTAATAAAATTGTTGTTTGACTGTTTTATATGTATTAACTATTTTATTCAATTTCCTCAATTCTTCTGTAGGTTGTTTGCGGTTGTATGACACATATTTGGAGAAAATCTAGTTTGTTACTTTCAAATATTTTTTTACACCATAGTAATGGTGTAAACACAAAACAACAATTAAAATACCCGAATTTTATTCTATACACAAATCTTTTTCTCTTTAATTATTTTATTTTGAATATATTTTGAAGTTTTTTTATGTATTTGTCTTTGTTAAACAGTGTTATTTGTGGTAAGTATGTTACAACAATATTTCAAAAAAAAATATTTCTCTTACCGATTTCAGGCACCATGATTTCCTCATCTACTAGCTTCTCGTAGGAGGTCTTGTAGATGTAGAAGAGCCTCCTGTGGGTTTCATCCTTCTTGAGGAAATCGTCATCCAAAAACGATGACAGTTGGTATTCCAGATCATCGTTTTGGGCCATCATTTTCTCGAAATATTCGCCAGAATCCAGGCCAAAATATTTCGTAACGCTGTTTTTGACCCAGTCCCGGCGAAAATCTGTAGCCATTTTTAATAATTATTTTAAAAATTCTAAAAAAAATGTTCTTGTTTTAAATAAAAATATTTTTGTCAAAAAATGTTTACAAACACGTTTCTATGTACGTCGTTGTCAAGCAAATGTCTCAATTCGAATTTTTCGCGCGCTTGATTTCCAACTTATCCAACGTAATAACGTTGAACACTACTAAATTTTGAGGTTGACGTGTAGTTTTGACAGTTGACATGTTTTGAACAAAAATATATATTTGTTGCAATGATGCAGTGATAATTTAGCAGTTTAATTTCTAATATTATTAATTATCTCTTAATTTTTATTATTTGGAACAATGGCTTCGATTACTGAAGGCGATATCGAATTACTGAAAAACGAAATTGAACGACTTTCAAGAGAACTTGACCAAGCTAGTAGTGAGAACAGACAATCTGCTCAGTACGGCCTTGTGCTTTTGGAAGAAAAGACCGAATTGCAAAGACGATGTGAGGATTTAGAAATAATCTACGAAAATACTAAACATGAACTGAAAGTTACACAGGAAGTAAGTTTACTGTCTCCAACTTTACTCAACTCGACAACTTTCCAGCAGATTTTGTACATTTCCCTTGTAAAATTAACATTTGCAACTCATATTAAACAATATTTCAATAAATCACTTAGTGGCAATTAATTTTAAAGGAAAAAAACCTTTTATATGTGACTTATTGGGCTGGGACTAAATTAATTATTCGCAAGATAATAACAGCATGCTTGATACATTAACCGTTTAAATAATGTAAAATTGGAAATAGAGCTTTATATGATGTGGTTTTACAGTTGATGGCATCATAACTATTATTTATTCATACTTTTATAATTGGATTTGGTTCAATTACTGTGACCACTGAATTTTTATAATGCAGCTTGCCAGCTTGCTTTAACAGTGTTTAACACTTTTAATTTTTTTTATTTTTGTTAGTTATAGTTTATAGTTTTATCTATCAATGAAAATATTTGGATGATTTTTTATTATTATTAAAATTTAAGGAGTAATTTAAAATTTTCAAGATTTTATTTTTTTATCATTTTAATTTAATCTTATAATCATAGTTCAAAATTAGCCCATGATGAAAACACCTTTTAAAATTGTTACTGAAAGATGTTTAGTGCAAGTTGTATTTATTTATTTTTTGTTTTATAGGCCTTGGCAAAATTCCAATCTAGTCATAAAGTCACAACTAAAACTGGAATAGAAACCGAAGAATCCCTACTATCTGAGTCTGCTGCGCGAGAAACATCACTAAATTCCCAAATAATCGAATTGGAAAACGAGATCAAACAACTGCGTCATGAGTTGGACCGCGTCACCACCGAAAGAGACCGTATGCTTCAGGAGAACACAGATATGGGAAAAGACAAAGAAGATAGAAGCATGGAATGCAAGAAACTACGAACCGAACTTCGCGAAATTAAATTTCGGGAGAATCGTTTGATCAATGATTATGCCGAATTAGAAGAAGAGAACATTGCCTTACAAAAACAAGTTTCAGCTTTAAAAAGTTCGCAAGTCGAGTTTGAAAGTCTAAAACATGAAATCCGAAGATTACACGAAGAAATGGAACTGTTGAATCTCCAAGTAGAAGAGTTGACGAATTTAAAGAAAATCGCGGAGAAACACATGGAAGAAGCTTTGGAGTCGCTGCAAGCAGAACGTGAGGCCAAATATGCGTTAAAGAAAGAGCTGGATCAACATATTAACAGAGATACATTTTATAATATTAATAATTTGGCGTACAGTATTCGAGGAATGAGCGATGAGCCAACGCTGGGGAGTGACGGAGAGGACGACATTCCGGGTTTGAAGCGCCTTGAAGCAACCCTAGGGACAGGCAGCGCCTCAGAATTAGCCTCGCCGGATGACAAACAAGTCGATTTGTTCTCAGAAGTCCATTTGAACGAGCTTAGAAAATTGGAGAAACAGTTGGAACAATTGGAAAAGGAAAAATTAACTTTGACGCAAAACTTGAGAGACAACCAGGCAATGGTAGAGAAGAGTCAAGGCGAACTACAAGTTTTCATTGCAAGACTGACACAGCTGGCAGCTCATGTAGATTCTTTGCAACATTTGTCGCAGAATGTGGACAAAAATGTATCCCAACCGGCACAAGAGGCCGGGAAAATTCTAAATCAGTATCAACAGTGGTTCAAAATGTCCTGTAAAGAAATAGAACAGCTGAAACAAGATATTCGCGAATTGGAAAAGTTGACGAATATTTCAGACGCCACATTGCAATTACGGACCGAAATTACGAATTTGAAGAATAAATTATCAGACACGGAACAGAGGAGTATGGATTTAGAAGCCGACTTGAAATTGTTAAGGGAGTTTGCTAGTGAAGCTGGAACTTCACTGGATGAAACTCAGAATAATTTACAAACTGTGACTGATGAACTTGCTCAGTTGTATCATCACGTATGCACCGTTAATGGGGAAACACCCACAAGAGTGGTTTTGGATCACGAAAAGGAAGGAATGACACCTAGTAAGTGATTTAGTTGTAGCCGAGTCACGTTATGTGATTATTTGTATTTCAGTGTCCGAAACAGCGCCACCTATTGGTGAAATGTCAAAAATCGAATTGTTGCGAAGTCGCCTTAAAAGCGATATTCCTTTGCATGATCTTGAAGTTTTAAATGACGCGGCTGTTGTAGCCCGAAATGTTTGTACAATTGTGGACCAAATAAAACATCTCAGAAGCGCCATTGAAAATACAATTGAATTATCGAAAACGAAGAGGGAAAAATCGAATGGGTTGTATGAATGTAAGTTTTGTAATAAGAAAGACAATCGTATTGTAATACATTTTATTAGCAAGCAAAGATGAAAATAGTGAAGAGATCGCCGAATTGCAAGAGCAAGTTATAAGATTGAAGAGTTTGTTGTCGACCAAACGCGAACAGATTGCCACATTACGAACCGTCCTAAAATCAAATAAAAATACTGCCGAAGTGGCACTGACGAACCTCAAGGCAAAGTACGAAAACGAAAAGACTATTGTATCCGAGACAATGATGAAACTCAGAAACGAATTGAGATTGTTGAAGGAGGACGCAGCGACTTTTTCAAGTAAGCTGAATTTGTGATTTTGTAACAATTTGTGAATTGTTAAAATTCCAGGTTTGCGTGCGATGTTCGCTGCTCGTTGCGAAGAGTATGTGACGCAAGTTGATGAGCTTCAGCAGCAGTTGAGTGCAGCAGAAGAGGAGAAGAAGACTTTGAATCAACTGTTGAGATTAGCCGTTCAACAAAAGTTGGGTCTGACTCAGCGACTTGAAGAGTTAGAAGTAGATAGAGAAATAAGGAACGCACGTAAGCCTAACAATCGCAATTTTCAGCGCCCTGGGCGGTCAAATAGAGACATGTTCTAGCGCAGGTCAAAACCTGTGGTTTACGCGATTGCATTTATCACCACATTCTTTAAACTCTAAAATTTTTTATCACTAACTTAATATAATTTAATCGGCTATAACGTAACGAAGTGTTGTAAAGCAGTTCACAAAAAATGAAAGTATTTTATCATTTAACGAAATGTGAGGTATAATAGTGCATTTACGTGTTTGGTTTGGTGACTTTTATATTTTATGTATACTCAGACTAATTTATTTTAATTTAGGACTCTTGTATTGGCTAGTACTAATTTTTGTTTTAGTAAAATGGCCAATTAGCTGCCAAAAATTTTTTTCGTAATTCAGATTTAGTTCATAGATTACGTTTCAAGTAGCATTTTTAAGGTGTATCTCTTGATTAATAGTGGAATATTATGAAAGTAGAATAGCCTATAATTGAATTTAATTATGAAATGATATATGTATTGGTATTGACCCATATTTTGTGTGATGTATAGATTTTAATCATGTTTAGTTATTTATTTAGTATACTTAGTCCTACAAGGGATTCATGCAATATACGTTAGTTAGTCATTCTTTGGTGGTGTGAACTAAAATTAATATAATAATGAATTTAATGCTGTCATGGGAGAAATTGTTAGTCTTCAAGGCTGCTCACGGAGGATTTCAACTGAATTCGGCGGTACTATCAGCCAAGGGCATTTGTGCTGCACTGTGGTCTGAAGAAAGATTAAAAATTGCGTACATTTATTTTCTAACTGTGGTACTAAAATCTAATTGTTACGGTTTATAAAAAAATAGTTAAAACTTGTTAAGACGTAGGCTAAGAATAATATTGTGAAATAACGGCAAATAGCCGTTATTCAAATAGTAAATATGATATCACAATTCGTCTTTTCCGTTGGTTCTGAGTCCATATGATAATCATGAAATGACGTTTGTTGATTATTTGTCCTGTTTCCGAGCCTATGGACCACGGAAATGCCCGTCCCTTACAATAATATAAAAATCCTTAATGTTGAAAATGAAATGTGCATGCTCTAACACTTATATTTTTGTTACTTGGTATTATTACCAACATAAATTTAGATCTTTTGTTTGTTTTTTTCGTCAGACAGCTAACCTGTTATTATTCTTTTTGATATTTATTGTTACAAGTTATTTTAACATTGCTTATATGTGGTTAATGTTACTTAATTGTACCTAATATTTTTAATATAATTATTACTTTATCAAAAAGGACCGTTACTTGCTCCCACGTCAAACATAAGCCTAATTAACACATTGAATTGAAGCAAGTGATAATCTGCTAAAAAGTCTGTCTCACTACTACATACATGGGACTAATTGGTCTTCAAATAAAACATGTATAGAAAAGATATATTTATTCTATATTTTCAAAGAAATCACAAAAAATATAGTTCATTTTATCATAGCACGTTTTGCGTGAATTTCAGTATTTTTTATTAAACATAAAAAGGAAAATGTAAATATGAAATAGACATGAGTAAACATAAATAAGTTACCTGAAATGATATATTTTATAATTAGAGATAAAGAACAAACTGAAAGTAAAATTTTACTGTGGAGTTGGAAGAGCTACTTTTTACGATTGAAGTGTCTTTCGCATATTCTTCATTATGCGCTCTATTTACATAATAGATATATTATTGTGCAAAATGGCTAACAACATATTTACAATATACATTACATAAGTATGCTTTTATCTATTGATACACAGACTTTTTAAACAACAATAAGTTCCACGATAGTAAAACGGAAAGTGATAGTAAAGAATATTTTATTAGAAAGTATAAAAAATAAAACTGAGAACACAAATAAACTCTCAATATAAAAATTCAATGACTAAATGACAACATAATCAACAAAATATTAACCTTGAAATATTTTAATAACAAGTAATAACATACGTATTAATCAAATTCCATGGAGATTATGGGATATATAATTTGGGATACTTTTGCTACAACTCGAACAATTCGTCTTGTTGTTGTTCATGTTGTTGCAGCGATGATTTAACTTTTCTTCCTTGTTGTACAACGACAGTATGGGGTGGTGAAAACAAATCACTGACTCCGTTATTATTAACAGTTTTTTTCATCCGAGACACTGGGGCTTTTCTTTTTTCTAAACCATAGTCGGAATTTGAGGCGAATCTGTAGTCACCATAAAAATTAAGTTTGCATTAATGGAAAAACATGAATAATTACTCGCTGCTACGTTGGGTCCTTTTGACTTCCTTTTTGGTAATTGCAATAGCTGCATCAATTTTTCCTAAAAATTCTTCGACGTTGTCTTCATCAAAACTACTATTGCTTATCGGGGACGAAATTTGCGTAGGACTAACTACTGGAGGCGGTTCGCTGCTTACAGGGGGCACAGAGTTATCACGCACTGGGATTAATAAATATTCTTTTAGGAACAGACTATCAGAGGCCCATAAGCGGTTAACCCTCCTGATCTGTTCTATCTGAATCAAAACAATAAATACACAGTTACAAATAAGATATTTTCACTTACTGTCACGTCGTATTTCAACGCAATTCCTTGAAGAGTGTCAGTATTTGTAACGTAGTGTTTGATACAATTTTCGTTCCTATTTACATGTTTACTTGTACTACCATATTTTTTTAGGGATCTTGCGGAATCTCTTATTGATAATTTCTCATACGATCCCCTGTCCATTATATTTAAATTTTGAAAACGAATGAGATCTTTTCACTCGTGGAAAATTTATACTCACTGATCCACTAACACGATTTATTTATGTCTTTATTAAAGATAAGAAGCGTAGGACTTATCGCTTAACCGATTACATTGCTGAAAATTTTGTTATTAAATTAAAAAAAATAACTAATGTTGACATAAAAGTCTGTCACTCGCAAATCGTTCATGTGACAACTGACACTCGCTTTCTTTTTATTTGAGCGGCATTGCCATACTTACATAGAATTTTCTTATTTTCGCTGATTCTCACAAAACACTTCTTTTAATGGATATCCAAAGCAATAAATCTATTAGACGTATGCACTTGCTTGTACTGGCATTAATTATAATTCTTGTATGAAAAAGATAATTTTAGAACATGAAAATATTTGGCAAGCAGCTTAGTTCAAAGCGGTTATTTTTATTACAATGTAGTGGCTCTACTGTAATTTGACGTTTACGATCTGGTTGACCTGTCACTTTTTGTTAAGTATTAGATGTTCGGTAGGAATTTGTATTTTTCGTGTATTTAGTAAAAGTAATAATTAAATAAGGTTCAGTTAGTATTGCGAATCGCTAAAGATTTAACATTGCTTTGCAATGTCGTACCAGTTGTACCGAAATACAACTTTAGGTCATACATTACAGGAAAGTTTGGATGAGTTAATACAGGTAATGCTTTATTTTGAGAATTTTTGTATCTTACTGTTTTATTTTTTAATGTTTTAGTATGGTCAAATAACGCCTCAACTGGCTTGTAAAGTGTTGTTATTATTTGATAAGTCTATTAATATGACTTTGGCGACTAGAGTCAAATCTCGGCTAACGTTCAAGGCTGGTAAACTTAATACTTATCGATTTTGTGACAACGTGTGGACATTCATGCTCAATGATGTCGAATTTCGAGAAGTGCAAGAGATTACCAAGGTTGATAAAGTGAAGATTGTTGCCTGTGATGGAAAAAGTAAGTTATTTGTAACCAAGCCAAGTAGATGTTTTATAGTGTTTTTTCAGGTGTTGGAGATGAAGGCAGCTCAAAGAAGTAAGGCCCTTTCAAAGAAAATTATTTCTGTGACTCTATTTTGTAAATATTTATAGCAGTTTAATTTTATATTAAATATAAATGTAAGATTCATTGTGAGACTGGAGGTCCAGTCATGATTAGGTTGAGTGAATGAGGTGTGTCAATTTTTGTCGTTATAATGTTGAATTACTTAATTTTAATAAAAACATTTTGTAATAAAAATGGAAAGCAAATAAATGTTTGAAAAAATCTGTTCTCCCACTGTCATGCTCTAAAACAAACAAAACAGTTTGTTGTACAATAAATATTGTATGGTGGGGCAAATATCTTATAATACATATTATGATAAGAAATGGCGATTTTGAACCAGTTTCTCACTTCCTAGATAACCTCAAAATATGATTTGTGGTCAACATGAAAATTCATAATCCATATTCAAAAGTAAGAATTTCTAAAGATATTTTGCCAAAAGAATTATTAATTTATATACTGGTGTGGTCCTCTGCTGTTTTTTATGCGATCACTTGTTTTGCAAATGAGAGTAACAAATGTATGGAATCTGGGAGACTTAACAAAATATTTAGAAATATTTTTTTTAGATTTTCAGTATTATGATGACGCATATTCAGATTTCACCCAAGGCTGGTCTTTCTTAAACAGAAAAAAAGATGTAGCAGACTTTGAATGGCAGTCCATGAAGTTTTTGATTAAGAATTTATGTTTATGGGTTGTTTTATTATCAGTTGTATCAGAAGTTTTACGAAAATATAGTTTTATCAGGGTAAATGATCGGAAATTAGCTAGAAAATTAATTAATTAATTAATTAATTGATTTTTTAGATTCTGCAGTTGTGGCAAATTGTGGTTACAGTATTATTCATAATAAATAATTTAGGTGTTATTGCATTGTTGGTGATACTTCTACAGCCTGTAATATTTTCATTTGTGTTGACTAAGCACAGTAAACTTATGATTTGGTTGTGCAATGGCATTGTTCTAGTACTAATTTCCATGTATAAAAATTTTATTGCGAAAGAAGAGTTTTTCATCATATTCAAGCTAAAGGAACAAGCTGCTTACATAACTATAATAACAATATTTTGGATGAATTTGCGATGTGTTAGCTATGGTTTAGATCTGATCGATTCTAAAGGGAAACAAGATTTTGTAGCATTTTTATCATATTGTTTGTATCTCCCAAATGCATTAACTGGACCGTTTATTTCTTACAAAGATTTTGTTACTTCTCATAAGCATAGTAATAATTTATTCAGCCGTCTTTCACAATTATTTCTGGATGTTAGTAGGTTTTTATTTTGGTTGTTTTTTACTGAATTATGTTTACATTTTATTTACGTAAATGCTACGGGATTTCACCCTGAGGTTTGTCTCGAATATCCTATTATATTATGTAATTCCTTTATTTTTTTTAAGTGGGTTGAATCATTGGATTCGTGGTCTTTATATGGCTATGGATACACCATGGGTCAATTTTTTCATATAAAATATTTGGTCATTTATGGATTAGCAACGAGTTTTGCAAAATTTGAGAATATTAAAGTGCCTTCATTGCCGGTGTGCATCGGGAGAATACACTTGTATTCCGATATGTGGAAATATTTTGATGCGGGGCTTTATAATTTCTTATTGAGGTGCTTATGTGAACCATATAAAATGTATTTAAAAATGTAATTATTTTTTTTAAGATATATTTACATCCCCACAATGAAAAACCGATTTATTACTAGCCGATCGTTGTCTAGTTTATTTTGCTTTCTTTTTGTCTATGTCTGGCATGGAACCGATAACTACATATTAATTTGGACACTTTTGAATTATATTGGTGTAATAATCGAAAACTGTAGCCACTGGTTTAATACCAAATATTTACAAAACTCTAAATTATATGAAAGTCTAGGCCCTAAATGGTTCAGGCGAATCAACTGCATGACTGCAAGTCCTCTTTTAGCTATGTCTGCTATTTCTAATTTTTATTTTTTTGCTCGCATCGAAATCGGAAATATATTTTTTAGTAGGTTTATGAATGGTAATACGGTTACTGAGTATAAGCCCATATTAAGTATTTTTTTTAGATAATTCCTGGTCTAATTTTGTATTATTGACCATATTATATAACTGTTGTCAAGTTTCTACTGAAGTAAGGAGGAAACAAAGGAATTCTAAAGATAAAAATGCGTAAGACTGAAAGAATTATAGGTACTTAATTAAATATTTATTTTATACAATTATTTGTAATAAATTTTATCAATAAATAAACTTAAAAATGCGTTCTGTTTTTTTCTATACATATATTCATTTGGTAAACTATTTTTCTGTGAATCTCAAAATGAGAAATCATCTATATAACTGTTACCAAGTTTTAACTTATGTAAAGAGGTATTCTAAGGATAAAAATATACAAGACGAAAAATTTTACCTTAATTTTTATTTTATAATACAACTATTTTCAATAAATTTTATCAATCAACTTAAAAATTATTTAAAGTCTTGTAGCCAATGTGCTTCTAACTTGACACGCGTTCTGTTTTCTCATTTGCAACTTTTTTAAGGCTTCTTGTCTTTTCTTCTCTATAACATCTTGCATTTTCTTTGCTTGCAACTTCGCCATTGCTTCTAATCTCTTCCTTTCAATTTCTTCTCGGGAACATTTGATTGAAGCTGAATTTTCTTGTTTCTTTTTAGATTCAAGTTTTGCTAAAGCTTCAAGTCGTTTCCTTTCAATTTCTTCTTCTGTGCACTTATCTGAAATTATACCAATGAAAGTTTATTAAGTAAAAATTTCTACATACTTTGTCTCGTCATTTCAAAACTTCTTGTCCTATGAAATTCTAGTCTGCCTGACGCTGTTTGTATAACATTCTGTGTTGTTTTATTGAAAATGTTTTCTGAACGTGTCCTTTGGAATGGAACTTTTGATTCATTTGGTAAACTACTTTTCTGCAAATCCTCAAATGAAAAATCATCCATGATATCCTCAAAAAAACTATCCGACAAATTTTCTTTGGTTGTGTATTTGTTATTTAAGTTCTGTGTTTCACTACTATCACATGTTTTGTTAGATGGACCTGCTTTATTTTCTTTCTGCAATAATTCACTCTCTACTTGTAAAATGAGCTGTTCATCTAGCGAATCATTAAATAAATCGTCCACATCTCCAAACTGAGGATCTTGGCTCAAGAATTTGTTACTGTTTACACTGCTTTTGAATTCAGTTTCTTGTTGTGGGGAAACACAGAGCCAGCTTTCATCATCTGGCATTGCTAATTCCTCTTGAAGCGCTTTCAATTCATTTTTCAATTTTTCAAAATTCTGGCTTTGATTACTAGATGGAAACCGTTTTAGAGGAATTTTTGGAGAATGAACCGGTATTACACGCTTCTGGGTCTTCCTTTTCCTCTGGCTGGTTTGGGGAGAATGCCAATCCCACAAAACATCAATATCTTCATTAGATTCTTGAGTTGAAGGAAAATAAATAGGGCTGTATTCACCCTCCCCCTCAGGCTGGACATTTTTCCTCAAAGGCGACTGGGGGGCCATTGAATTATTAGTCTCTTTTTTTATATCTTAAAAATCATTTTTTAGTTACATCACATAATGTGACTAATTATTTTCTTACCCCTTTTTGCTTTTGAGTCTTTGGAAGAAAGTTTGAGTTTTGTTTTTGGCGTTGTATCCATAATACGTGGGGTTTTATTTATAAAACTATAGAAAACAATTTGAGATAAAAAGTGAGGTTAGTTTCGTTGGTGACAAATTTTAAACTCGACGCATGCGCAAACCTTTGTTTCATGATTCACAATAATGGCGGGTTACTTAAAAGATGAGAGTTCATAATATTCAACTTTTTATTAAGAAAACTTTACAAATCATTAGTATACAAACTGGCAGCAAAAACAATATCACGTTTAATGGCAGCTGAAGCTTCTTCCATTTTATTTTGTAATTCAGGATCTCCAATTATTCTTGCAGCATTTCTTACATCACAAATTGTATCATTTAACTGTTGAATACACCGCACAATAATACCTTCTTGAATGTCGGTCAAACACATAATATCAGCGAACGGCTGTAAAAAATTAAATGTGAATATGCTATTGCTATTAGGAAAATTAAACCTTTGCTGAAGCCCACTCATACACTATTTCAATGAGAGCAAAATTTAAGTCGTTTTGAAATTCATCCGTTTTAATATCCAGATTCATTTCCAATTTAGCGATTTCCTGATGAATATTTTGCATCTCTTTCATGGCCTTTGTTAGATCATCTGTTATATGAACAGTTTCTTCTTCCTTATTATCCTTTTTGGGAGAAAACACCAAAGCGGATAATAAAGCGGCAACTTCTGCGGGTTGAAGTTTTGTTAAAATATTTCTCAACACTAATTCTGTAATTAACAATTCGTTCATGCCCATCTCGCAAGCGACGCGGCCTTTTAATTGTACTGCAATTGACTTGTTTTACAAGCGGATTAAACTTAAACAAAATACATTACCTCTATTTTGTAAATCAACGTACTTTAATGTTCTCAAAAGTTCAATCCGGTTTTCATAATCCGGGTACAAAGAAAGACTAGCACTTGAAAGATAGTGTCTCAAATCATCTCTTTTCCTCTCCAAAAACGTCCGTGTAAACACTGATGAAAATTGTTGTTCGAAATTCGGAATTTGTGTACTTGGTAAATGATCGATGAGAATATCTTTAAATTTATACACAACTTGGAGATCATCATGAATTTGATGTTCGTTCACTTTCAAATCATGAATTAAGTGTAAATAAGACAACTTCTCTTTGTTTTTCGCTTCATTAACTGAAATTGTAAACTTGTGCAACTCCTGAATGGCTTGTTGGCAAGTTTGTCCAACTGGATCATTCCGAAATCGCTCGATTTGTCGCTTTTCCCAATCCTTAATCACCAAATCTGTGTCGACTTTAACAGTTTTGTGAGTTATTTCGAAAATGTCTTCGGCGGGGATAGTCAAAATTGCATGTCCAGGAGAACTTCCAGGGACAAAAATGTTGTCACTGGCCAGTCCAATCATTTTATACCAAAGATCGTTCTTTTCTTCTTTTACTTCGGACTTTGAGTCGGTTAATACCAGAACCTTATAGGCCAGTTTTTTGCCTCGAACTACTGATAACAACAAAGCTAATTTGTTTACATGCCATTTGTGTGTTATTAGAATGATTCTTCCGGGCGTCAGCACTTTAATCAATTTAGGTGATGACATAACATTATCCTAATTATTAAACAAAAATAGTGAAAAAATAAAATCATGAGTATTACAATTTACCAAACATTTCTGACGTGCATTTAAATAAGACGAAGCGCAATTATAAAACTTTACCAACGGTTGCAAATAACTGCTCAATTCTTGTGTACACAAATCGCGAATTTCTTTCTCAACATCCAATAGTTCGTTTTGTTTGTCCACCATTTTCTTCTGATGATCCGCTTCTCTGAAACTCCTGCTCATCATACCCTCAACACTTAAGCTTTCAACGCGAAGCAAACTCAAGACCTAGAAAAAAATTACAGCTTTATTTTTCAATAGTGAGCGAGCCCTACCATTCCGTAAGTCAGTCGGAACTGACTTTGCAGAACATTGGGAGTCCCCATCATCATCGCTTGGAGTTCTTCGACTTTAGGGATTTTATTTTTACAGAGAATTATAACAGTGCCTTCACTGTCGAGACCTCTTCGACCTGCTCGCCCTGCCATTTGGATATATTCAGCAGGTTTCAAGTTTCGTCGTTCTTGACCGTCGTGTTTTGTTATTGAATCGAAAACCACAGTTCGGGCAGGCATGTTGACACCCATTGCAAAGGTTTCAGTAGCAAAAAGTAACTAATTAGAATAAAATATGTAAAAATTGGAGGTAGTACTTAGGAGGTACCAACCTTAATCAGCCCCTTTTGGAAAAGCATTTCAACAATCTCCTTAATAATCGGCAAAACTCCACTGTGGTGCACCCCAATCCCCTTATGTAAAATATTCCTCATCCTCAAAATCTGCGGAATATTCCTATCCGGTTCTTTCAAACTCCTGACACATTTCTCAAAGAACATATGAATTTGAGCTTTCTCTTTCTGAGTAGTCAAGTCTAAACTCATCAAATTTTCGGCATTTTGATCACATTTAGCCCTCGAAAAAGTGAATGCAACGATCGGCAATAAATTCTTACGATTCAAATGATCGACTAAGCCGTTCCACAACACTTTTTCCTGCTTAGGCGTGAAATTATAATATTGCGATTTGGCTTGAGGATATGATGATTTAGTGTCGACTTTAGGTAAAGAAGCTACAGCTGCTGCATAGCCCCCCATTTTCCAGCCTTCTGAATTCAGAACTAAATAGCGGTTGTCCCGAGAAGCGCCCCCAGTTCCCGTGTACAAGAAATGAAGCAGAGGCACTGGTCTTTTGTAGGTTGTGATCACGTAGACTTTTCTTTGATGAGTTCGGCCTAACCAATCGGCAAATTCAATGGTATTAGGCACCGTTGCGCTCAATAAAACAACGCAAACGTGTGCAGGAAGAAGAATTAGAACTTGTTCCCAAACGTGGCCCCTTTCCCTATCATTAATATAATGAACCTCATCAAAAATTACGTATTCTAAGTCTCGCGTAATATCGCTTCCACAGTATAACATAGAACGCAAAATTTCCGTTGTCATAATTAAACATGAGGCGGTTTGGTTTATTTGAAAATCACCAGTAATCAAACCAACATCTTTAAATTCTTTTTTAAAATCGCGATATTTTTGATTAGACAATGCCTTAATTGGGCTTGTGTAGATAGTCCTAGTCATGTGTTTTTGTGATAGGGCAATTGCATATTCGGCCACTACGGTCTTGCCCGCTGAGGTATGAGCAGCAACGAAAACGTGATTGTGTTGCTCCAGTTGCAAAATAGCTAATTTTTGGAAAGTATCTAATTCAAATGGAAACTCGTAAGCCATTTCTGGTATTCGCTCTTTAAAATCTTTAACTGGTTTAGAGGTATCAAGAAGAATAGCCCATTCCGTGCTTTTAAATTCAGTAGGGGGCGGCACTGTGCTGATTTTCAAAACAGGGGGGTCATTAGGCAAAATTTCTTCTTCTTCAGGTAGGGTTTCGCGTTGTTTATGTTCGGAAATATCTTCATTCTTTTTAACATGTGGTTTTTCAAGAGTTCCTATAAATTATTAATAAAAAACAGAATTGGAAGTTAAATGAATCTACCAAAAAAGTTTTGATCTTCTTGAATTATTTCAAATAGATTGACAATATTAGAAGAAACATCAACTGATTCTTTTTCTTTAGTTTGAGTTTCTTTCGATAGCACTGTTCTGCCGTCACTCGCAAAAACAATACCACGTGTAAAACCAGGAGGGACAGTTAATAATTCTACAATTAGAAAATTAATCAGAAAAATTAATGTGATAAACCCACCTGTATCTAAAAGTTCTTGTTTGGGTAACTGTGAAACTGGATCAGGAAAACTAGCTGGCCAAAAAGGGATAAAAGACGCGTTTCCCCTTGTCGCTTCTGAAGGGGGCGCAGGTTGTCTATTCAAAGACATAGAGTTTTTAGCATTTGCACCAGCAGACTGTATGGGAATTTCCTTAAATTCTACTATTTCTCCAGTGTTAGGGTCACGTTGCACCTGTTTTTAAAACGCATATACCTAACATGGAAAAACCTAATATTTGGTTCACCTTCAAAGTCGTGCTTAAAGGAGACTCCTCAAAGAAAAGTAGCTCTTCTAGGACTGGTGTCCGTGGCCAAAATTCCTGATTTGTCTCATATCTGTGAATGGGGAGCCTCTCAGGACATATAAGATAGTCCTTCAACTCGTCAGTTATGTCAGGGAGAATAGGAGGAGGCTCAATATCAATGTTAACGTTACTCTACAAAACAACACGATTATATTCTCGCAAATTGCAAAATTCGCAAAATACCATTATTATTCCTTTTGTTTACAAATGAGACACAAATTAAAAGTGAGGTTAGAAAACTTCTTAAAAGGTAAGAATTGCCAACATAGCGCAAAAATTTTAATAATGGAAATTTAATTTGTATGGCATTGAACACAATTTTTTGTATAATATTCTATTGACACCCAGATATTGTAGTAAATAGCGTTATCTTAATGCGAAATAAGCCACACTCTTTAAATTATATTTCAGTTTATTGTTTTTTTTAGTTGGTACTCAAGTTCAATGTTGAGGTCAGCGCCCCCTGGCCAGATGTCTAATTATAACCTACGAAATGGGAGGTAAATAAATATTTGTGATTTGTGTAATTTTTGGAATATCAGAGAAAAAGAAAATGACTGCGAGAAATCCAACAACGTTAATGGCAATTCCTGCTGAGGACACCTTTGATTTCTTGTTTAAAATTGTGTTAATTGGTGATTGTGGCACTGGGAAAACCTGCATAGTTCAAAGATTTAAAAATGGGACATTTATTGAAAGACACGGTAACACAATAGGTGTAGATTTTTCAATGAAAACAGTAATGGTTGATGGAAAGAAAGTCAAGGTATTTGATATGAAATAAATTTAATTTATAATGAAAACTACTATTGCTTTTACAGTTGCAAATATGGGACACTGCAGGTCAAGAAAGATTCAGAACTATCACTCAAAGTTACTACAGATCTGCAAATGGGGTAATAATAGTTTATGACATCACGAAACGATCTTCGTTTTTATCAGTGGCCAGATGGGTGGAGGAGGTCAGGAGATATTCAGGCAGCTCTGTACTACTCGCCTTAGTGGGTAATAAAGCTGACATGGAAAGTTTAAGAGAAGTGGAGTTTGAAGAAGCTGAAGCCATGTGCCAGTATATGCCTGAAGTTTTATTTGTGTTAGAAGCTAGTGCAAAAGATAACTCAAATATTGAAGAAGCGTTTCTTTGTCTTGCCACTGAATTAAAGGTAAGTTGTATTATTTATTTGATGAATTATGGATGCAATTTGCACATATTGGTTTTAATTGTGCGCAATTTTTTAGAGACGACATGACAACGGTATGTTAGGAAATGACGATGATGATGACACTGTAAAATTAGGTGATAGCAGGGCTGTAACTAAATGTAGTAGTTGCACACAAAAGATTTTTTAATTAATGTAACATAACACATTTGTGCCTTAAATGATCGTTTTGTGCTTATCATATTAGAACTTTTAGTTGTTAATTGGTTTTAAATGTCTATTAGGTCTGTGCAAATAATACTCATTTTTATGGTCAAATAATTACAATGGATTTTTTGGATGGTTTACAAAAGTGATAATTACGTATTTTTGCAACGTAGAACATTTCAAGTTTAAACGTACATATTTATTGTTAGTTAATTTTAAGGATTTGTTACTTTTATTACAATAATGATACAAGAAATGTCCAAATAACGTATGTAACAAAAATAAAATGTACTTCTTAAATTTTTAAATACTAAGTTGTCACTTCTACCCAATTACCTCTAGTCCATTACTCAATTAAAATCGATGTCAACAATCCAATTAAACTAATTTGTTGCTTTGTCTGGAAATTGGAAAACCATTTTGTGAAAAAAACAACTTTAATAAACACGAATATTATTGTTAGAAGACTATAAAGATTTTACTTTCACTCATCTGAGGCGAAGGATAATTTATATTCTTTTTTTTGATACATAGCACCTGTTGTCTAATAGCAGGTGGAAAAAAGATTTGTAAGTTATGAGTAATAGGAATGTTAATTTGCATCGTGAAAAAAAAATGAAACTTATGCGTTAAACATGTGGAGTGTTTATTTTTTATATGTAAAATATGGTCAAAAGGAAATATTGTTTTTTGTATATGCATCTAGATTGTTTGTAAATGTTTTAACGGCGTTATTTCTCATCATTTCTTCAAGAAGGTTAAGTGCAGTAGTATATCATCCTTCTAAATTCAACCGTTATATATCGTATAAGTTCAAAGTTTGTAATAATAAATGGCTTAAGTTATTTCAGATATCATCTTCATTTATTAGCTACTGAAAGTCTCAATAAAACAAATAACTTATGGTAAATAGATTTATTTATTTACAATAATTTTATCATGCACTGCACAAATAAAAATATTCTGATATAATAAATAGTTAAATAAATAAAAAATCTTTTACAAGCGATTGTTTCTATAATACACTGAGCACTTAAGTATATAGCACAATAATTAGATTATAATCAGTCAATACGAAGTTTTAATGCCGTAAGAATACACTAAAATTATTCTGAGCAATTTTTTCGCATTATATACACATAAATTGCTTATTACGTCTTTGACTTAGTTGAAATCTCACCCGTTTAAAATTTTATCACTATTTTTTAAGTCACTTGGGTCACTACATATTTTTTACTGTGGGAGTGTAGGTAACTTTGTTTGCTTCCTCGATCACATTTTCTTCCTCAGATTCACTGAAATATTTTCGTTAATGTAATTTTCTATTTTTTGGCAATAAAATACCTATAATGATTGTGCTTGGGAAGAAAGAGAGATTTTGGACAATCTTTCATGTATGGCCAACATTCAGAAGGCCCGGACTTCCCACGTCCGGCATTTTCCGCTTCGACGTATTCATTGAGCAATTCGGAATACGGCGATTTGCTCGCTCTGAAACCAAATCTTAAAAAATCAAAAATTGCGTTTGAGGTGGTACTTACGATAAAAATAACTTTAACATTTCTCCTACTAGTCCGAAATTTGTCATAGGGTGAGCGTGCACTTCACATATAGCCCTCAAAAGACACGCTTTTCCGTTCATCCCGAAATTCTCTAAAAATTCTTCGAGGACAACATACAACAATGCTCTTTCGCCTCCGTGAAAAGCATGTTTGTATTGTTCAGGTGGTTGTGGTGCCGTTTCTTCAATCGATCTTTTGCTTTTACTTCTCCTTCTGTGGTCTAGTAAGCTTCCGACGTAATCTGCTAAGATTCCTCCTGCTGCTCTACCCATCGAACGGGCCAGAACAGGAGGGATGACTCCAAAGGGATTCTCGTTGTCAGTTAAGCCGAGTTTATTAAAATCAACTAAAAGTGATACCAGAATAAAAAATAGAAAGAAACAATGACGAAACTCACTTGTAAAAGGTAGACTGACTGTCATGTTGGAAAAAAATCCATCTGGGGGGTACCTAACGAATGGCAGCGAAAGAGATGGAGTGATGACTAGAGTTGTGCCTGGAGGTAAAGCAAGCCTTCCATCGGCCGTTACCCACAGTATTCTTTTCTGTCTCGAATGAGCCTCTTCCTTGGATAGGCTTAAGGGTAATAAAAGAGATAAAGCTAGGAAGGATATGGCATTTGTGTGTCTCAGTAAGTGACTTCCGAATAATGATGTCTTCATGCTGGAAATGGAACGATTTGTAAGGTCAAATCAACAGTTTTTTTTTTCATTGGCAAAATAGCCCAAAACTATAAATTAGCTTCAGAAAAACCCGCTACGAAGATGATCTTAAATAAATATAAACCTAGAAATGTTCTAACGGCGTCAAATCAAGTGTTATTAATCGCGAATTTGAAGCGCTTCTTCAGTTCCAGTTCTGTACCACTTAATTTAAGAAAACCGGGAAACGCCAGATTTTTACTTGCAAGTCATTACATAACGTGGAACAAGTTCCACAACCTTGATGCGTTTTACAAATTCCTGCGAAGTCTGCATTGAACAGCCGACGGATTCGAACTCTCGTGCCATTTTTGTAGGGCGTTTTTCCATTCTCGACTGTCTGATCCGGCAGTTTCCTCACGTTCGTGAAACAAAGACCCGTTATCACGCTACCAAAAGAGGACAATGAGCTTAAGTGGGTGAATTATAGTCTGGAAAATGCGAAAGTTTTTACGAAAATTCCCAATTGACAATTATTAAAAGCGCTAACGGTTGAGAATGGTTATGTAAGAAACACGCGATCGTGATCTACTTATGGATGGTTCCTGGTATTTTTTTCATTTTGGTCAAGTCTGAAATGTCGGTCAGGTGCAATTTGCGAAAAGGTTCGATACTTAAACGAGTTCGGTATTAAGATGCGAAACGTGTTATGTAAAAGAGGTACGAGAAAAAATTCGAGGCACCACCTATATGGATCGAATTCCAGTTTTTTTTATTCGGATGATGTAAGTGGCGATAGAAATGTGAAAATGATTGATGGGTTGTGATCGATGAGATTTATTGAAGCACAGATAAGGGACTAAAAATAACAAAATTTCATACATATTCAATTAATTTTGATGTGACTGATTTATAAAAATTCGGCAAATTTTGGCCAGGGTTTATGGCACAGTTCACTGTCAGAATTATTTATAAGTACAAATCTTTAGGAATTTTTTCATGCTAATTCGTTTGCAAGACACGAACGTAAATTTCACCTAACGTGTTCCAAAATAATAAGAAATCGATTTTACTACTTAATAGTCGATAACAGTCCTCACGTGGAGCAGGAAGTTTAAAAATGTAGACCTACTTGAATGTTTTGTATGTATGATTTACATTGTTTGTTCCGTATTAGTACTTGCAGGAATTACACACCTACGAATTTAAGGACAAGTGGGTAGAAGTGCTCTAACTTGAATGAGAGAAGTAGAAATGGTAACTTTTTGTTTGGCAATTATTATAAATTATAACCATATATGCGAAAAGAATTTGTGTAGACTTTTAGATCAACGGGCTGGAACTTAATTCATTTATTTACTTTCGGTTAGAATTTATAATCAATTTCGGCATCGCTTAGTTGCACTTAATTTTGCCAAATAGGATGATTGCAAATCTAAAAGTATAAATAATCAATTGGAGTTAATGTGCACGTGCTTCGAGCGCATCGATGAAATATCATTATCGAGTTGACAACTCTAGCAATGTAATAAACACGTTATTAACTGCTTGATCTACATAGATAATTTTCAATTTGCATTTAGACGAATTGAAGTCAGGTCTGAATTAACTGTACAAGCTGAAAAAAATGTGCGGAATCAACCCGAAGTAATTACAGGAAAAAATTATTGTAGTTGTTGCAAATAAATTTTTACAGTTGGTTGTTAGACTGCGTCCATCAGCCGGTACCGTTTGCGAATAGTATTAAGACTATGAATTATTTATCACATTAATTGTGATATTTCCGGAATTCAAAAATTAACATCAGAGTAACAATAACCTGAAATGTCACTTGGCCCAATAACTAAAATTCTTTTATTGTTACTGTCACACAAAACGTGGCGTTGAGAGTGAATCCGCTTATTTTTAAAACTGTTGCACCGTATTCTTGCATAAGATTTGAGATTTATTGTTGTGGACCAATTTTGACATGTGTTGGAATTTCTGGTAATTTAAGAAACAAAATGCAATTGAGGAGATTTAATGCAAAAAAAAAATAAATTAAAGGAAAGTTGAATTTGCTTTTTGCTCATTAGGAGCAGTGAAATGCCTTATACAGAAGAAGAAATAAGCAATTTTAAACGAATTAAGAAAAAAATAATTTTGCTGATTTAATTTTAATTTTTACGTATAAATAAAAAAGTAATTTATAAAAATAATTATAAAAAATATTTTTTACCTTGGTGCTGGGTTTAATCTTCTCACAAGTCCAAAGCTTTTTCCTGCATTGGTGAAGAAATAAATCCTGAAATTCGAACTACACTGCACCCTGTTTCTTCCTTCACCTTCATTCCGTTGATGTCTCAATTCTCGTGGTTAAAACAAAGTTCTGTGGTTAGTGGTTGGTTTTTGCTAAACCACTGAAGACTGTTTGGTGTTTAACCGTGGATTATTCGCGTGCGATTGCGACTCACTCTCTACTCCGGTGACCGAGTCCGTGATGTATGTTCGTCGGCCAATTCTTCTGCAATATTGAAGCTCTACCCTGTCACCGTTTCAGGATGTCGTCTGCTGAACTTACTGAACCAGTGTTCGCTTCAGGGCTGCGAGTTTAAGTAGACCACAAGCGTTTTTTACACTTGCAACGGTGTTATCATTTATCAGTTGTAAAATTAATTCGTACTATGTTACAAATCGATTTACATATTTATTCGTACAGTTAATCCCAAATGAAAAAGTTACCATTTTGGGAATTTGCTATCTCTTTTTTAATTGTACCAAAAGTTCACTTGGATTGTGTTAAGAAATCTGGCTATAATTTGAAATATTGGTGAACTTTTTGCTATAATTACAAGTTATCATTATATTGAAAAATGACATCGTCTAATTAATGTAGCTAATTATGCAATACATAAATTGCTATTGAATGACTCTTTCAAGTTAATTTATATAGCGCATGGTTAAGCGTAAATATTAGTAAAATTAATTCATTGTTATGCTTAATTTTAAGTAGGCGTGTTTTATAATTAATTTAAAGACTTGAACTTCGCAAAACATCTAATCTGATATACATTTTAATCTAACTTTGTAACGAACTGAGAAATTAATAATTCATTTCACTGATTTGTTAAGCAACAGTGGCGGAATTTATGGCTAAAATGGTCATTTAACTTCGTAGTAAATGAGAAATGAAAATGAATTAAACATGCCCCTTTAATTAAATTAATTAATTTGAAGTACGAAGGAACTCTCAGAACTTCTTTCTAATGTCGTTTGGAAAAAGACTGATGATTGCTTTAAATGTAATGAAACAAAAAAAAATACACTGAAAATATTATGCAGGTATAAAAAACGTGTGTACTTTTCTATTAATTATAATAGAAATATAAATATATTTTTTTTAAATCAATGGCTTTTCCTTGACAACGAATGTCGTCTTAAAACAGGAATACTTACATAAAATTAAATTATCTCAGACAACTGTGTACTCATATTTTTAAGTGTTTTCTTTATACGAGTTTTTGAAAATGTGGCTTTTTTATTTTGCAACATTTTATGCATTTTATCTTGAATGGAAGTATCTACCAGATTGAAATAAAAAATATCTTGTTTCTAACTCCATTCAAAATTAAAAAGATTTATAAAAAGTTTTATTTTGATAAAATTTTGAGAGTTTTAGGTACTAGTGGCCACAAAGTAAAACTACTTGTTTCACGACTCGATGTCTAACAAGTTTTTATATTGAATTCATAGATGAATATAGTTATTGGATAGTTGATAGCATTTTAATAGTAAGTTAGTTTTTACTTATTGTTTAAATTACTATAATTTTGACTGCGCTTGCGGCAAGGTATCCCATAGATTTTAAACAGTCCCTAACACTTAAAATTGCTAACCTAAATGCTGACCTGTCCTGTTATTCTTTAATGCAAATTTTATTCAAAGTCATATAGACCCACCTTAGCGTAAATACGCTTTAAAGAAGTAATTGTTTTGATATTGTGCATATCTGGAACAAATCTTATTACTTTGCAAAATGTTTTTACCAACCGGTATTGGGTTGTAAAGATGGCAATTTAAAGCTTTGCTATGGCACTTTTTTATTTAATGTAATCATATTCTTATTTGGTGTGATTGAACTGTATCCTTAATGACATGTTACAGCTTCTAAAAAATAACTTTGATCCGCCTTATTTTTTATGGCTTATTATTGAAGCATTTAGGTCTTGTTAAATAATCGCGTGTTTCAACTTGACCTTATAAAACGATGCAAATTTTCATTAAACGGTATAGCAATAAAATTCCGTCAGCGATGTATCATTCGTGTTTTTGCATCAAACAGCTAATTGCGCAAACACCACTAGGTTTGTTCTTGTGTCGCTGGCAAAAAACTGGTGTCATTTCCCACCGATCGAACACAATACCAGTTGGAGGGCCGAATGGCAATTACAGATCAAAACTGAGAATGCGGCAAAAACATGTCGTTATTTTTTCAGTGATTTTTTTCCAAATGGAGTAGCACTGGAGGCTTGGTTGGTACTTGAAAGAAGTCGCACATGAACCGGTGCAGTTCTACTGACCAAGTGTCAAACGAGACCGGTTATCAGCGTTGTTATTCTTATATAACGGGCGGATTCCTCGATAATTTATTTTATTTTGATTTAATTTCATAATCTTGAATCCGCACAAATCCGAACGATGATCGATCAAGTGTTGACACATTTTTTTTTGGTTCAAGCATCGAGAAAAATAAATATACTACAAGTGGCTATTTAGTACTACTGAGCTCAAGACGAGTTTACGAGTTAATGTGCATCTTGGTTAAGAGGACATTACTGCTTTTATTTAAACGTTGATTTTATAGGTTTTATACAACGTGATGTCGTTATATATGAACCAGAAAAGAGTAACAGCATATTGAACCATATTTCTTGTTCTTAAAGCGTCATATTTTTCAAATTTTATTAAATACACTACCTGCACATGTTACAGTAACACAAATGCAGAAAATGTTGCCTTTGATTGACTTTTATCGATGTGTACTTTGATAGCATTACATTATAGTTTTCCTAGAACGCAGTATTTTGTAACTAAAAAAACATAAACATATTGAGAAATGTTTACAGTTTTATAAAACAATAGCTAGATAGTTAGCAATCATTGTTTGAATTTAATCATTCCACTTACAATCCTAATCTTAAATCAGAGATAAGCTATCCATGATACACAATATTTGTCCAGTTTCTAAAAATATTTGAAATAATATGGATGTTTCCACAAAAAGTGCAGCCTCTAAAAGAGAGTCTTTTGCAAAATCAAAATCAGTGAGTAAAAATGCAAGCTTGCGTCTGCAAAGACATCGGCGATTGGAGAGGTTAGTGTTACAACACGAATTAGCAAAAATTATTAATTTGTCTATCGTTCAAAAGACAGGATTCTATTGGAGCAATAGAAGAACTAATACAATGTGGAATATGCCTTGAAAAGCTCTCAGACCCCAAAATGCTGCCTTGCCAGCACACTTTTTGCTTGCCTTGTCTCCATTCCCACGTAATGGCAAAGAAAATCTTACTCAAGCAAGCGAGTCTTGAAAGCCAAGATGTCCTAGCCAAAAAGCCAGTAGCTATCAAGTGTCCCGTATGCCAAAACAAAGTTAATTTAGAAAAGGGCGTCGATTCCTTAAACGACTTGCCCAAAAATCTCTACATTGACTCTGTGTTAAAACTGGTCGAAAGCAATATTCCGCCAGTTAGTTCGAAACCCGATCGTTGCGTCAAATGCCATATTTTTTCGCGAGGGGATGAACAGTGTTGTCAGCATTGCATGCAGGTGATTTTTGAAAAAATCAAAAATTTGTGACTGGTGAAATTAAAATTATAGGTGTTTTGCAATGTTTGTTGGAACGAACATTTGTCTGAATTAGAATCGAATGTTTCTATCTTAGTCAAACAAGTGGACGAGTCAAAAATGAGGCTTGATCATAAATTGGAGAATATTGAGAATCGGTGCGGACAGTTGGTGGATAATATTAAAGAAGCGACTGAACGCAAAATGGAATTGTTGAAAATGGATGAAGAAAAAGTTTTGAAAGAAGTTGAATCAATTGTCCGTGAGGGGAAAAAAAATTATAACAAAATTAGTAGCAAAATAGATGAGTTAAAAAATAAATTGACTTCTAATACTTTGCAAAATTCTCCTGGGAAGGTTCGTAAAACTCGTGCGAAAGTGGTTTTATTTTTTCTTTAGATTTTTAGTTTTATGAATTTGCATAAAGAGACGTCACGACTTCTCTCCTTAGTTACACATTACGGCGAAGCTCGTGTAATCTTTGATCCAGAATCATTCAAACTTGACCAAGACACAGAAGGGATTTATTCAGATGTTGGTGATAATGAAATTTCCACTTCCCGAAGTACCAACTCTTTAGAACGATTCGAATCAGCAAGTCAAAATTACAAAAACCGATCATTTATTCCTAAATTAGTCTGGAACAAGTGCCCAAGACCAGCCGACGTTGGAATCCCTCCATGGGACAACCGTTTGCTTTATATTGCCGCAACTGACACTCACACTGTCTTAATCCTAAACCGAGATCGAAGAAAATTAGAAGGCAGACTAATTTCCTCCGAAATGGTCTATCCCCAAGGCATCGCATTCTCAAAAACCCACCAAGAAATTTACGTTTCGGACAAATGGAAGCACTGCATTCACGTATTCTCCAAAAACGGGGACTACCTAAGAGATATGCTTTCAAAAGGCAATGGTCTTAGCAAAGTCCGAAGCCCCGACGGGATTGCTGTGGGCCCCAACGACGAACTTGTGATTTGTGACAGCGGCAACGACAGGATTATAATAATTAACTCCCAAACAGGAGAACACATCTCCACTATAGGCACAGTGGGCAACAAAACAACCTTAAATATGCCAACGGGGGTCGCAATGAGTGGCGATAAGATAATCGTCGCAGATACGGGGAATCACAGAATTAAGATTTTTTACTTGGACGGAAGGAAGTTGCACGAATTTGGGGCTTTGGGTCGAGGGAAAGGGCAGTTTAGGTCGGCGGAAGTTGTAGCCGTTGATCCTGCAGGGTTTATTTTAGTTGGAGATGGGGGTAATGGGAGGGTTCAAATTTTTAAACCCGATGGTAGTGTCGCGAAAATTTTTGGGGGGTCAAGTAGTGACGGGTTTGGGTGGGTCTCGGGGATTTGTGTGACGAGTGATTTAGATATTGTTGTGGCTGACAGCAAAACACGCTCTTTGAGAATTTATTAAACGATGGTTTATTGTTTTTATTCTATGGTGTAGGGGAGATACAATTTTATAAACGTCGTTTATATTTTACTTATTTGTACTTATTTTAATAAAAAATGTTTTACACCCATAATGCAAGATATCATTCACCTTTTATGTTTCGAATTTTATTTTTTATTAATAAAGTCTTCTGTTGCTTGTTAGTTACATAAGGAATAAAAAATTCCTGTCTTTCGATTTTTATTTGAGGCAAACTACTTCTTATTCATTACTTTTGTGGTTAAATATAAAAAGTGTTTCTACGCGCGTTTTATCGTTTTTCCACATAAAATAATTACTCATTTATCAAAAATTATACGTTACGTACGCAAAGTTCGGTAGGTAGGTTTAAATTTTTATTTTAATTATTTTAGTCTATGTTACAAAAATGGAAGTTACTTTGCTTACATTATTTTGGTACGATTACCTTATTTTTATCCTCATACTGATTTTCAGTTTGTTAATTGGGATTTATTTTGGGTATTTTGCCAAAAACAAAATATCAAATCCATCGCAATATTTGCAAGGTACGAGGACGATGAGAGCTTTCCCTGTTGCTACTTCCTTAATTGCAAGGTACAAATTATATGTTTTAATAAATTAATTTTGTGATTGTTTTTCAATTACAGTAATTGTTCGCCTTTGATATTTTTAGGATTTTGTTCCGAAGTGTATAGTTTTGGTGCATATATTTTGCTATGCGCTTTCAGTTATATTTTAGCGTTTTTGGTAAATAGATTCGTTTATTTGCCAGTTTTATACAATTTGAATATTTCTACTTCTTATGAATATTTAGAAAAAAGATTTGATAGAAGATGTAGACGTTTGGCGTCTATCATTTTTATTACTAGTAGCTTCTTCTTTCTTTCTATGACGATGTATGCACCGGCTCTTGCCCTTTCTGCAGGTGTGAATTTAATAAGATTGCTTTTATTAGGGATAAAAACTGTTTTATACGTAGTTTCTGGTTTTAAGCTACATTTTCTCACACTCTTCGTTACTAGTATTTGCATTTTTTACACCAGTATTGGGGGCTTTAAAACTGTGATTTGGACAGATGTGCTTCAGTTTGTCGTATTAGCGACCACTTTGGTAATTGTTTTGGGACTAGGAATAAAATCGAAGGGTGGTTTAGTGGAGGTTTGGAATAAGGCTATCAATAGTGGAAGACTAAATATTTTTCAGTACCTATTTAATTGCATTGCAATTAAATTTATTATTTATTATTATTAATTTTAGATTTGATCTAAATCCAACAATTCATGACAGTTTCTGGGCCATAATAATTGGTTTCACAGTAAATCTCATTGCTATTACTTGCGTTGACCAAATTTATGTGCAGAAGATGCGGTCACTGCGCAGTTTTAAAGAGGCCACAAAGTAAGTAATATGAAATTTTGTTTTGTCTTAAACATTAAATGTAGAGCATTTGCTTGCTTTTTGATAGGCAATTATTTTGTGATTATTATTTACGTTTTGCTTGGATTGGCAATGTATGCTAGATATGCAAACTGTGATCCTTTCCGAGCAGGTTTTATAGAATCTCCAGACCAGTTACTACCCTATTTTGTCTTAGATCTTGGGAAAATGGTCCCAGGTGTATCTGGAATTTTCATTTCTTCATTTTTTTCTTCAAGCTTAAGGTCCATATACAAAATCATATGCTTTGCTCTATTTTTCCCCTTTTTTAGTGTTCAGTCAGCAATGTTAAACTCGGTCGCTGCCTCGATTTACTCTGATGTAATTAGTAAATTTTTAGGGAACATTTCAGAACGCAAAGCCGGTAATATTTTAAAACTCACTGTTCTTGGAGTAGGAATCGTGTGTGCTCTTCTGGTTCTCGTAATACACCAGACGGGCACAATATTTACTTTTGCTTTAATTTTATTGGGAGTGACATGTGGACCAATCTTGGGAGTATTTTCCTCCGGGCTACTTTTTCTAAAAGTTAACGCCACTGTAAGTTTGAAAATAATAATAAACAACATTTTAATAAATGTCATCAGGGAGCCTTTTATGGAACTATCTTTGCCCTTTTTCTTGGACTGAGTATAGCCTGTCCTGCCACTTACTACCAGATGAATAATATGATAAAACGTCCCTTAAAACCTATTTCAATCAGTGGATGTTTTTCATTCAACCAAACTACGCCAGCTACCTTTTGGCTGAATGAAACTACAAAGTTAGTATGATATTGATTGTATTTGTTTTATGTTCTACTTTTTTTAGTAATCCAGCCACCTTACACAAGCCACCATTTTTATTTCGAATTTCCTTTTTTTATTTTCCTGTTATTTGTGCTGGTATAGCTATAATTTCAGCTTTAATTATTAGTTATGTAACAAATAAAAACGATCCTTTAGTACAAAAGGAATTAATTAGTCCAATTTGTCGATTTTTACTAGATAAGAAAGAAAATGAACGTCATATATCTGTGAAATACTCAAATGTTGATACAATGTTAGTCAATCCCCTTGAGCTATATGATGCATACCTACGTAGTTCAGTCAGTGAATGATTAAAAAGGGATTGTAGGATACATGAGCAAGAACAAAATATTTGACTTCAGGGCTGTGTTTGGACCAACTCTAAGTTAAGTCAGTCCTCCCGCAGAGTCAGCAAAAAGGGGCCGTTTTATGGTTTCTCGCTTATACCTCGAGAACGGCACGTGTTGCGAAAAAAATCATTAAGTACTAAATTAAAGCTTATAAAATTAACTACAACAGATATCCACTAACAAATATCGTACCCTTTTTTGTTTCACTTTCACGTTAAAAATTCTGTTCCCGACCATGCATTCTACAACTTGTTCGTTGACTGGACTAACAATGGAAAAATTAATGTTATATATATATATATATTTTTTTTGAAAAATAAAAATAAAAATACCGTAATAATGTTCTTTATTGAAAAAAAAAAATTATTGTCCAATAATCCAGAGCATATTAATCCCCGCTCTCCCCAAATTAACTCTTCCTAACATTCCATGTTCTTGCTTGTTTACATGATATAAAAAGAACAAAATACTGTAAAATAAATTATTGTAACCCTGAAACATTTTTTTAAATTTTTTAATTCAAGTTTTTATTTATGTGTAAACTTCTACCTTGACCATTTCATAAACAGTTTCTCCCACTATTACTCGAAAATGTGGGGGTTTTTCAGATACTTGTTGGATAAAAAGGCTGTTTGGTGTTAGTGCAGGTAATTTATCCTTGCTTTTTATGTAATACAGACCACTGAATGGTTTTGTATCAGGCATACTTGGTAATGGCATTAGCTGAGTATCCAAGTATGAAGCAAACAAGTGCATTATGATCTAAAAATCGACAATAATTTTACACAAATACGTATTTTTCAATAATTACGGCTGAATCAGTCGGGAGTGAATCATCCCAATCTTTCCCGTTGTAGCAACTTCCTCCACTCCATTTAAAGTCACTCATACAACCCCCTTTAGCTAATTCCCTTATCCGTTTTTCTAAGTATTCCTGGTTGGAGGTAACTTCCAAAAAGGGTATCAAAGTTGGTAAACTTGGAATAAAGTGAGTCACATGTGCAACTTGCGCTGTCTTTCGAAGTCTGTCTAACCCAACTTGGCCAATTTTAATATCCGTCAGTCCATGTTTCTCAAAAGATTCATTAATATTATTAAATTCTTTTATCAGTCTTTCTAAAATGGTTTGGGAAATCCATTTGCGTAAATTTTCATTCCATTGGGTTAATGAAACTATATCAATATTAAGCCTTGACCAATGAGCCAAAGCGGAAGTTTGATATGCTGTAGGTGAACTTTTATTTTCAGTTTTATTTTTCGGACTACTTGAATTGAGATTAGCTAAAAAAATATGTTACTAAAGATTAGAACATAAATTGAAAACTCACTAGGAGATTGTGTCGCTAGTTGATAGGTACATCTTTTCAAAAAACTAGACATATCTTTGGCAGTCTTTGTTACAGGATGGCTCCAAAAAGAACTCAACAAATTTGAAGGTTGTTGTGTTTGATTGTTCAAGTTTTTAACACTCGTGTTTGCTTCAAACTCTTTTAAGTATGTATCTAAATCCTTCTCATCTTGGATAAATTCAATCCCCGATGTGTCCCTATATTGAATATTACTAATGGGGCTATCGGATGGGAATGAAGAAGGGTTAGGACCAGAAACTACTTTATGATAAGTCCAAGATGGTGATGACAGTGAGTAATTTAAACCTGAAACATTTATTGTATTTGAAATCAATGATTTTAACTAATCACTCACTATCATTGGGACTAGACCTCCAACTGTTTGCAGTCATATTCATTGGAGTACTAGACAATGGCGAATTTGGAGGACTAGGGCTGTTTGAAAATGAGTGTGAAGGTGTTTGAGCTGGCGTATGTATCTTATCAATAATTTTAAAATTAGGATCTAAAAAACACAATAAATATTCTACTTTGTTTTAACTCGCATGCAAACCTGAATCACTAATTCCCAACAACTTCTTCTGCTCCAAAGTGATTGGTATTGGTTCATTATTAAAATTTGAGATCATAATCTTTGCAGCATAAAACAAAATATTTATGGTTACTACAAGAGCAAACGCATATTTGATGTAATCATAAATATCGGTGTACAAAGGACATGAATTCGCTCTAAAAATTAGTAAATTAAAAAAGTTATTTGGTTATAACAGTAATTTGTTACATATCATAAAGAAGAACCGCAAGGATAAGGAGGTTTACGGAACCCCAGATAAAACTTTTACGAATAGTTCGCCGTGTTTTATTCACTGAGAGGCTCCGTTCTAATGCAAAAGAATTGTTGAAAACGTTACGATTTGGTCTAAAAATAATTGGATTGTTTTCTTTAAATTCAATGTTTTTTACTTACGTGCACACACTCATGGTTCTCACTATTGTTTATTTGCGTTTACAAATTTTTAATTAAGTCTTTTCATAGTAGTTTAATAAATAAACAACACAAGACACCGGCCCCACAAAATTAAAAACATAACCTCATTTCCTTAAACGCGCGCATTTGCATGGCGTCATATGCTCATATAACCCTAAGCCTTCCGAGTCTCATAAATCTATTATTTTATTAAACCCAAGACAAAAAATTTATAAAAAACACATAACAACTTCAGCTAATAATAATGATTTTTACGTGTTTGGAACTTGTTCTTTGGTGTTTTTACTCCACCAAAAAAGGTGAAAAAAGGGGAAAATCAAAACCTACTGTAAAATCAAACATTTTTATTTATAAATATAGAAAACTACATAATCATTTCTTAAATTTCTCTACAGTTTCTCCACGTCGTCTCTTATTCAAAGCATTTCTAGGATCATAAATTTCAAACCAATCATCATCCTTTCTATTGGCGTCTTTAGCCAATACTGGATTCTTGTCTTGAAAGCACAATCTATGCTTCAGCCTAAATTAAAAATAAATACAAAATTTCTATTGCATATTTATGGAATACGTACCATGCTTGTTCTTCTTCATTTTCTTCTTCATTCTCTTCTCCGTCTTTCATAGATTGCAATTTCTTTTTAAACTTTTCTAACAAATTCAATGTAAATTGTTCTCTTCCTGCTCCCTTTTTGGGTAAGGCATCTTTTTTATTTTTATATTTATCAAATTCATCTTTATACTCTTGTATTGTTTTATCTTCTTCAATCTTCTTCTCAGTTGCAATTTTATCCTCTTCCTTCTTCTTCAACTTATTTTTATGATACTCCTTTTTAACGTTTTGGATTTCTTTTTGAATTTCCTCACTGGAAATTAATCATAAACAAAAAAATAAATCCAATGGTCTCTTACTATTGTTTTTTCTTTTTCTCTCGTTTCTCTTCTTCCAAATATGACTCATAAGTATCTATTGGTTCAGCTGTGGTTGTAGAAATAGGAACAGGCTTCTTGTGCTCTCTTTTTAGCTTCTTCCTGATGTTCTCTAACTGTTCTTCTGGGTTAACTTCTTCCACGTCATCATTATCTTCCTCTTCCACTTCTTCCGTTTTAGAACTCAATTTAGGATCATCTTCAATTAAATTTAATTAAGAATATTTCAATACTATCATTCAAATATTATACCTAATACATCATGTGTAGATTTGCCTTTACCCACCAATTTCTCATTCACTCTTGTTGATTCTTCCTCGTCTTCCTCAGCCTCTTCTCCAAACGATAATAACTTAAAATTTCTGAAAAACTCATTTTACACCAAATGTACACAATTATTGTGTTATATACTTGACTCCAGGCTTCTTCTCTTTCTTTTTCTTTTCTTTCACCTCAACTTCCTTAAGCCTGGGTTGAATATCAGCAAAAGGATTGTTTAAAACTTCAGTTTTTATAATTTTATGAGGGTAAATAGGCCTTTCATCTCTTATTAACCCTTCTTCAAGTTTGAGCATATTATAAATAGTGTCTCCTGTAATTTTTCCAAAAATTGTATGTTTGTCTTGCAATTCAGGAGTAGCCCCCAGTGTGAAAAAAAACTGAGAGCTATTGTCGTCCTTTCCTCCATTTGCCATTGCCAACAACCCTCGTCGTGTAAATCGCAATCTTTGATGAAACTCATCCTTAAAGGGTTCCCCGTAGATAGACTCTCCTCCAGTTCCATCACCATTTGGATCACCTCCTTGAGCTATAAAACCCTTAACAACTCTGTGAAATATGGTGTTGTCGTAATAGCCCTCAAGACATAATTGGATAAAGTTGCGACAAGTTTTTGGAGTTTCTTTTGCCCACAATTCAACGTCTATGTCACCAACCGTTGTTTTTAATAAGACCTACAACGAAACATTGGATTGGGTTCGAAAGAAATTCGTTAAATACCTTTCCCGAAGTTGGGGGCTCCAAAATATAAACACTACTCATGTTAAATGTAAAGCAAACAACTTTAGAATGTTTTTATTTTGACAAATGTCAAACAGAATAAGAATGAGGTTAAGTTGGGACGTTGTGTTTAAAGTGCCACATTAAGTCACCTTAATCACAATTTAAATTTCTGCTTTTTTTTAACTAAATTTTGAAAATACAATTTAATAAAGGTAAAAAGTTTTTTAAAACGTTTTATTTATCTTAAAGTATAAATTTATTTTATGTTTATTTATATTTTTTTATTATTTATTTTTTAATTGCTTAATTTATTAATAAATTTTTTTAATAAATAGAAAATGAAACGTACAGTGATGGACAGTGAATTTCGTCCATCCAATTTCTGTGAATTCACAAAATTCACTGTAGTTTGTGCTTTATTGTCAGGTTGACTGACATTCAAATACGTATTGTCAAATTTAATCAAATTCGAACATGCCAGCAGTAAGTGCGTTTAATAAAATAAAAATTATCTCTCTGGTATAAGAAGGTATGTCTCAAAGACGTGTCTCCATACTTTTGGGCATACCAAGGACTACCATTTCAAAGGACAAAGGTAAAAAGTAGCAAGAATTATCGAGCCTTCTGTCAACATGACAAACGTTAATCAAAATTCTGAAACAAGGTTAGTAAAACCTAAAGACTAATTTACACTTTTAATCTGTCAAGGAAATTGGGTGGACGAAATTCACTGTCCATCACTGTACCTAAGATGCTTAAATTAAATTTTAAGTAGGAATTCAGAAAAATTGTCAATAAAAATGCGCGTTAATGTGAAATTAAAAAATAAGGTCAAATTCAAATTTTCTGGAATTTGACTTGAACTTTCTTCTTTATCATTGTTAGTTTTACATATGATTACAGTGACGTATAATCAGAAAATAAAAACTAAAGTAGATTAAATAGTAACTAATTGTTGTTTATTTTGTGTTGGGATATCAATATTGTCTGTCTATCAAAGACTTATCTAAATCAAATGTTCTCCAGATTAGAATATAAACGATTAATGTTGAATTAAATATATCGTTAAACTGTGTTAGCTTAAAAGTGAACTCTCAAATTCAAGTGTATATAACTAAAATTAGAATTAGTTCCTCATGTCTCTACTAAACGAGGAGAATCATCATCGAAGCTACAGCGCGTGTTTCACAGAAGATAACGTAATTCAGTGATAAAAGTTTACACAAAATTTTCACAGATAAGTGTTTTGTCTTATAAATATGAGTATTCACCTGTCTGGGATGACTTCCAAAACGTGTAATTAATATTATGTTATTGTTGATTGGATGCGGAGAGATATGTTGGAGTCTGGAACTTTTGTTGAAGGTAATGAATTGCTGATTTATTTGTTCAAATGTTTAGAGAATCTGCTCAAATTGTTATCAATTTAATTAACACAATATAAACAATTTCGAAAATTTGTTATTGTGTTATACCTAATTGGGTCAGAACATTCAATGAACTTGGACTGTAAAGAGCAATTTCTTTCGGTGTGTGTTTGCAATGGAACTATGTGGCAAAAGTGCAATTGGAATAAAAATTATTACGGTTTTACAAGGTAATGCGCGAATTCTATTCTGCGAACTTTATTTGGCTGGACAGGTTGGCATTATTTCAAAAGGATTATTTTATTGTGCGTTGTAAAATTAAACTCTTTTCTCTTGGCTTTATCTTCTACTAGTTATTATTTTATCGCACAATTAACATTTATATTTTATTTATTGATATCATATTATTCATTTTAATTATTTATTGTTCGCAAAGTGCATGATTTGAATAAATTTTAAAATAAATGTAAAGACGTTTTAAATTAAATTGTAACATAATATCTATTTTTTTATACTTTTCGTAACAACCCGTGGCAAGATGTTAATAGAATTTCATGGTCAATTTGAATTTGGAAAATTTTAAAAATTAAAATTATAGAAAAAAATACAATGTAACAGTCAGATGTGTCTGGTTCAACTTTATTATTTTTTGTACTTACGTGTTTGATGTCAAATAATTGAAAAGTAATCTAAATCTTACTAATTTTTTAAATCGATTAGAATTATTATTTGAGACTTGATTTACGCAAGATCTTTGTCAAATATTGATTGATTGGTTGTCTTGTACCTCTTTAATAAAATCGTTATAAATACGTGTGAATTTATGACTGTAATTATAAATTACAAAATGAATGTTAAACATGTTAAACAGTTCTGCGAATAAGTTGACCTGATACTGAACCTCTGAATAAAATTAAAAAATTTTTCTGAAATGATTTAATCAGAAATATCGTTAACTAATCAATAAATTGGCTTAAAGTGACTTAAATCAAACGATAAGTATTTACTAATTAGGGATATTAGGTAATTAAATAGAGTTCAGCTAAGACCCACTGTTTATCAAATGTGTGTATTTTATTTATTTAATTTTGTGAGAAAACATATTTTCACAATAGATAATGGACAAACTTAAAGTAAATATTATAAAATAATAGCAACATCGATCATCGACCGTAACAAAACAAATGTACGGAAAAAACCAAGACATTATAACAGACATATCGAAATAAATTTTAGCTGAGTGAGACTTGCATAAATATTGTTTTAAATATTTAACATTAGATAAGATATTATGGAAAACTCTTAGACGAAAAACAATTTTTTTAAATATAATAAAATGCTGTATAAAGCAGGAGAGACAGATATTAATTTAAATTTAATTAATTGCTTAATGAAACTTTAAGATATCTAAAATCAGGGGATGATATATACTCGTATTTTGGATTTATGAGATTTGTGTCAAGTTTTTCTGAGAAATTCTGATTATCAAACTGGTTTAAACTGCGACTCAATATTTGGTTTTAATTGTATTTTTATGTTTTATCTATATATTTTGTTTATATTGAATATATTATTTTACATTTTTAAGGCTGAGAGGATTAAGAAATTAGAGGTAATAAAACTTATAAAAAACAATGGTTTATTATTATGTTTTATTTTTGGATTTATTTATTAAACGTTTACATAAACTCAGATTTGGAGCTTTTTGCAAATATATTAATCTTTATTTGACTACTAGGTGCCTATAATAAAATATTAGCTAAGTTCTGGAAAAGTGTTATTTTATTGTGGAGAAGTATTGTATTTTTTTGCAAATCAATCAATAATTTAGAGTGTGAGAAAACCGTTTTATCTGAAAGGTGTGTAAATTTTGCAAATTGCGTCAAAGCAGTGTAAAATAAGTGGATAATGTTTTAATCTGTAACTGTAATACTGACGCACTTATATAAGTTGTTTAATTTTGTCCCAGAGTAAAGTTCACTTATTTCTTTTATGAAACGAGATAAAAACTTACTTTTAAATAAATCAAGGTGATTTTATTTACAGAGTGCCCTTTAAATCATAATCAATGTAAAAAGCGTCCAACTACTTTTAAAGGCCCTCTGCGCTTAATCAGACTGTGTGTATTGGGCATTTTTCTTCCAACTTTACTTATAGCGCTTCCTTTATACATGAGATACCATGTCTATGGTCATCAACTTTATCCTTTGGCAATGTCAGATATGAGACTTTTGGATAACAAAGTTTCAACAACTTGGTGTCAAGTAAATATTCATTTACTATCTCTAAACAATGAAACAATTTCAAGATTTTTTAGAGACAATTAGTCAAAGTCAACACGACTTTCAATGCATTCCTGTTAAACAATCCACCCACTTTATCAACCCAATTGAAACCATTGAAAATGGTTCGCCATTTAAACCTAGAAGATGACACAAAAGAATATTGGGGATTCTATCTCTTGCAAGGCTCTTCAGTAACAGTTTCGACTTGTGTAAGGTATAAATATTTTAAGCTTGTATCTTTGAATACTAATTTGACTTCAGATGGCCTGGAGCCTCTTTAATTGTGATCAGAGGACACAAACACCTACACGAATGTGCCTATATTGGAGACAATTCCTCGGAAGAACTAGACGAATTGATGAAAGCAATACGGGAGGAAAGTTACGTTCCACCTAAACCTAAGCCCAAACCTAAACAAAATAGTACAAATGCTCGAACTAATGAGCCTGAAATGATGAAACGTCACAGACCAGACGTGAAATTTCATCACCCTGTTCACAAAAACAGCAGCGAAAGTCACACAATTAAAAAAACAGTGGACGAAGCTGATATCACCGATCCTAAAATGTTGCAACCGATTTTAGATTTACTTCAAGTGAAGACGAAGAAAAAACACAAACCTACACCCAAGGAAAACCATACGCACGTCTATAGAAATTCTACAATTGCCAAAGACGAGACCAAAAATATCAAAATAGAAGCTCCGCATTTCGAAAAAACTAAATCACAAGAGGCTTTTGATGATATTATGATGAGGTTGCAAGGTTTGGGTAATAAAACTAATTCGATTTTGGATAGACTTAATAAGAAGTTTAATGGCAAAAACGAAACTAGTGATGAGACAAGTGACCAAAAGTTTGATGTGAAAGGTAGACATTATTCAAAACCTGCGGTCAATTTTGATGACAATATTGACAGGGCCAGGAGAAGACGACGACAAATCTCGATTTCGAACGCCATGAAATCGAATTTTACCGAAGACGATGAAGAACGGAATTTAGCAATGGAAGAAGTGAGTAATGTATTATTTGTCTACCAAGTGTTTTAACAATTTTTAAGGGTTTTGTTCCTGATGGGATTGCTGACCATAGAGGCACAGTCAATGAGACAACTTTGAACGACTACAGCAACAGTGAATTTTGGTCATCATTTTCAAGCTCTGAGGAAGCTCTTTTAAACTGTGCTGGTTTAATCCTCAATCTACCCCTAACCCCTCATCACAACTGTGTCCCAGAATTGACAGAAGAACAAGCTGAAGAAACATATCTTGCAAATACCATCACTTACAAGTAAAGTTAGTGTTAATGTTTGTTATTACATTTAAACAAATTTTTCAGAGTTCCTGTAAATGGTTACTATTTTTTTGTGTTCAATAGCGAAAATGAAGTGCAAACGAACTACATTCGTGTTCAATTCCACCTGAATAAGGCCGTTTACAACGTTTCAAACGCGGTATCGACTTGCTTGAACAGTTCTGCCGCGTGTGCGATGGACTTGAAGTTTTTCTCGTCGGAAAAACTAGTGATGGAATTGCCAGTTAAAGAAAATGGTAATCTTTGGAATGAAGAATTCGTTGTGATATCTGAATGTGAACCACGAACCGCTATTTATGCAATATGTGTGATAGCTGTACCTGTTCTTGTGATACTTTTTGCATTTTCGTGATGAATAAAATATTTCTGGATTTTTGCGTTTTGTTTTATTTACAATTTTATTCATGGGAAAAAGATGGGACTTTTCCTTTAATCCTAAGCATAATTTGTTGGACACGCGTTTTTAATCCCTCTTCGAAATTAATTGAGTCGGGCGACGAGAAGATCGGATTACTGATTAAAAATATTAGGGGTGAATCTTTAAGCGCATCAGCGGTTTTTTGATAATAAAACGGTCATCAGCATAGTAATTGTTGCAAACGTGGGACACAAAATATTTAAATAATAATAATTTGTTATAAACAATACTAAAAATTTGAATATACAGAGTTTCATTATCTACTTAACTTGTATTAGTGTTCAAATAATCATAATCTTTTAACAAGAATAACAGTACGAATTAGGTTGAGTCCTTTGGGACTATTGACAGAGTGACAAAGGCATCACCCCTTGTTGACTTGTGCCCCTCCCTAATTTAGCTTGCCATAGGGATGCGTCAAAACAACTTTTGTTGTCACATTAAGCTCGAGTGATCATGAAAATTGAATTAAACGCATGATTTAAATCGACCTCTGATGACTGTGGGAATTATTTACCTCTCGTTAAAAAAGTGTAGTTTTTAGACTGGGGGCTGTTTCATTTTCTTTGTATGAAAAATCATAATGAGTAAAAAGTCACCCAAAGTGGTTCCCAGCACGTTTTATTTATAAGGGTGTTTTTGGGCCACGTGCGCATGCCACACGGCCTAATATGCCCATAAAAAGCATATTAGCTTTGAAGCTAAAGTCGCTGATCAAAAATGATTGTAATCTCAGTTTTTTTTTTCATTTATGATGAAATGTGTTTTAATATTTTACTGGTTTGTGGGTGGTATTTCAATAATATTATTTGATACGGGACTGCAGCTTTATTATGTAATGGATCGACCCTTAGAGAGTCTGGAGGAGGGAGACATTGGATTTGGGGGCGGTTCTAGCGTTATCTCACAGTTGCAGGTATGTTTGACTTTACACTTGGAAAAACATCAATTGTGTACTTAGTGAGAACGAGCAGAGCCGTCTTTCGGGTAAACTAAAATCAATATTTGAGTTGTATGCAATTCAATAATTTTTATTGATCAAATGAAGAATAGAAAAGAAATATACCGAACTAAATTTGCATTTTCAATTATCAGAATTAAATAATACTTTAAATAAAATTTTAACAAATGTTTTACAACATATGGAAACGCAAATATTCAGTTAGAGTAATACAGTTTTATAATACTAATAATTTAATTCTGTAGTCCTAAGACAATAAAAATGACCTGCATTATATGAAATTTAAGGATAATTTAAGTAATCTTGAGATTACTATCTTATTTCTCGAGTTTTTGAGATTTTTGCAGGTAAAAGTAGTGGTTTTGCTACAATAAATGATTACAGGATTCCTATATTAAGTATTTTTTTACTGTGATATTTACTTTCGAATCTAATTAAAGTTATGTTATATTTTTTCTCACTTCTAAAATAAATATTTCCGTAGTCTGAAATTTATAATTAGGGTCCAAGAGCAAAGACGATATTTTTATACAGGGTGCGCCAGAACTCGCGCCCCAGAGAAAATTTTCAAGTAAGCTAACATATCAGAAACATGAAAAAAATGTTTAAAAAATTCTATCTGTCAAAAAATTTTGACATTTATTTTTTGACAGTTGACATTTTTTTATATCTATTTAATGATACTGATGATCTTGTATATGTTTTTTTACAATTATTTAGTAAATGGACAAAAATTTTGCCAATAAAAGCCACAAATAACATTGAACAGAGTTACAATTTAGGATATAGCTTCCTTGTTTCCTCTTTTAATAGCCTATAGCAAAAAAACTTGGAAATTTATTTTTCCAACAGAAATAAAGAGTCAAAGTGCAAACTTTAAACCCTCATAACTTAGAAATTTTTATAGATAAAATTTTTTTAACATTTTTTACATGTTCCTGGTATCTTAACTTATATGGCATTTTTCTCTGGGGCGCGAGTTCTGGCGCACCCTGTATACAGAAGGAACCTGTAATCTAAGTGTTCTCTTTTTCATTAAAAAAATGAAAATTATTTTTTGATAAATGACAGAATTTTTTTATGGTCTTGTTACAAGGTTTATAAAGGTAATGTATAATGAAAGAAGTGGACAGCAATATGTGTTGCCTATTGATAGGCATTTTTCTACATGCCTTTAACTTTTTATATGTAGAAAAGATTAAATTATATTAAAGTTTGGTAATCAATAATAAAATGTAATACGTTTTAAAAATGCTTGTATTATAATTATGACAAAAAAAGGAAATTTGTTTTTTTATTTTTCGACACTGTCAAAATTTACGGTTTTTCTCCCGTGCAAGGAAGTTTTGCTAACTGTTTGGCATTTCTCAATACGAAACGGCAGATTATGTTTAACAGATTTAAAGCCGTGTTGAGTCTAATTCGAAGAATAAAATGTTGTATTCAACTCATTTTAGTGTAAATCGGACGTTTTATTCCACTTGGTGAACTAATACGTCCGATTTACACTCATAAATAACTATAGTGAATTATATTTTGTTGAAAATTTTTTTTTAGAAATAATATGTTGTCCAACTCTTATAATGTAACTAATATATGAAGCGAATAAATAACCTACTCATTTTTTGGAAAAACTAATTGATGAATGACAAAATACTATAAAAATGTGATTACCAAGAATAAAATTTTACAAAATATTATTCTTTTGATTTTGAGTTCTACAAAATTTCATTTTTTTTTAAATAGTGACTCACTATAAAACCATTATTCTCATAAAGGTTATTATTTAAGAATTCAACTATCTACTTCATATTTAATAATTCTTTTTTTACATCAATTGCAATTTTGACAAAAAAAATCGCATAACTCAAAAACAAAACAAAAGTTCGTTATCAAAATATGATCACATTTTTTATATTACTTTAAATTATATTAATTATTATTTTCTAGAGCCAAATGATTAAAAAAAACCGCTTGGTTCCATATTTTGTACTCATCCTGTTTAAATTTTGCACTTTGATTCTATTTATTTCTGTTGGAAAAATAATCTTCCAAACAAGGAAGCTGTATGTCAAATTGTAACTCTGTTTAATGTTTGTGATTTTTATTGGCAATTTTTTTTACCTTTACTGAATAATTGTAAACAAAAACATATACAAAACCATCAGTATCATTAAATAGACGTAAAAAAAATGTTAAATGATAAAAAAAATGTCAAAATTTTTTAACAGATAGAATTTTTTAAACATTTTTTCCATGTTCCTGGTGTTTTATCTTACTAGAAATTTTTCTCTAGGGAGCGAGTTCTGACACACCTCTATATTGATTTCCAATAAACAAAATAAATGTTTATTTTGGTTCTTTTATGTTAAAGGCAGTAAGTTTTTACTTTTTGTCTTAGGTATAAGAAAAATATCGAAAAACTCATTAAAGACATAAAAATACCAAAGGTAGGTAGGTATAGGTACTCTTGTTTAGCTTGTTTCATATTACTGTTCTAAAATCTATTTTACTTGAATTGTTGACTAAAATGTTAAGGGAGAAAAAATTCAAAAAATTGAAACTCATCACGGTAGGTAATATCCTTTCTTTCTTACTATGATAACAAATTATTACCTATAAGGTGATAAGTGACAACAATGATAACGTAGGTGTGTAAAATGATAATAAATAATAAATATTTTGTAAATATTTGTACTATAGCTGTCTAAGATGTGAAATTTTGATGAATAAACTTGAAATTAAAATACTTTTGAGCTTAGAACTTGTGACTCAGTTGAAGTATTTATCTGCGTTTAAATTTAAGAAAAACACACTTTTTTATTTTTTTTATTTTATGTATTACCTTTAATGATTTAGTCACTTGAAGCAGTGAAATTAATTTGGTGCGTCGGTGTAAATAAATTACAAGTTTCATAAGCAATATAATTGACTAGTCTTGTATGAAACTAATACAAGAACTTTAAATCAACTATCTATGTACATATAAATTATTACAAAGCAGTGTTTTTTAACACTTTGCCCTGCAAAATTAGCATGACTATGAAATTTTTTAACGGATTAAAACAAGGACTTGTTTTATTTATTTTGATATGTGGATTATTATGATTCAAAATAATCGCTACTTTACAAATCACAAGATAAATAAAACCACAATTTGTTTCCTGGCGTTGTAATTTTTTATTGTCCACAAAAATATACTTGTCACCCTTACGCATTATCGGGGTGGAGCTCTAGCCAACTTCCCGCCTATCCCGCATATTTGCCGAAGTCATTGGTCCAGGCGGGGGTGGCTACTGAGGGAGATAACACTCTCGCAACAGGATATGTGGCCGATATTCAACATTGTAGCTTTGATCATTTCCGTTCCAACTTCCAAGATAATTAGCTGTTGTCTTTTCAACAATTAATTCAGAAAACTGTATCGTGATTTGTGGTCAAGTGCAAATGTGAAACTGTGTAATGGTGAGTAATGCGGTTTCGGTGACCTCCTAGGAAATTTTCTTACGACAATGCAACTCTTAGCCTATGATAACTGATATGGAATGGGCCGCAGATGGGGACAACACGGACTATAGCACTTCGTCGTCACCGATAGTGAGGCGGCCCCAGCAAAACCCAGATCCGGACTCGCTTTCCGACGAGGATGATTTTTCCGATGAGTTTTCAGTTATTGATAGCGATGATGAGAAGCAGCGGGCATTTCCGCCACATCACATTCTCCAGGTGGGCCGAAAAACAACAAAAAGTGGAACACTATAATAATAATTGTAGACTCCGGTGGAAATCCCAACTAGGGGAGTGGTCAAAAAAATCTTCACAAACAGCAGAGAACGTTGGAGACAACAAAACGTAAGTGGAGCGTTTGCTGAATTACGAAAACTTGTCCCAACCCATCCGCCCGATAAAAAGTTGTCCAAGAACGAAATTTTACGCATGGCAATTAGGTGCTTATAAAGTTTGCGAAATTAATTTGATTAATTATTTTGTAACATTTAGGTATATAAGATTGTTGAGTAATGTTTTGGAATGGCAACAAAGCCATGAAGGTCCCATCCAGGTGAAATGTGAGGACTCTCTCTTTATTAGCCGTCATCCGTCTTCTATTTCCGGGCAACAGTCGTTACGCATGAGGGCTCGTCTCCGAAGAAGCAGTTTACCATCTCAACCGCTTCCTCTTTGTGATAGGAATGGAAACAATCTCTTAATGATAGCACCCAACAACCATCTACCATTGAGAAAAATGAATATCTTTATTGATATTAGTACCAGGACTAATGGCAAAATTAAAATTGAACAAGAAGACGTGTCGAAGGAGAAAGAAGAAGAAAATAAAGAAAAGCAACATCACAAAGAATAAAATAAATACTACTTGTTAAGATGTAGTACCTGCTTAATTTTCTAATTATTTCCCTTATTGTTTCGTGTTCATTTTCTTGTACTAAAAGGTAAAATAAACGTTTGTGCAATACCTCGAACTTATGTTTACATTCTTGCCCAATGTCGAAAATGTGTGAGTATTTCGATATTAAAGAAAAAACAATACAACATCCTGTTATTTAACTTTCGTTATCGCAGGCTTCTAATCAGTCGGAAGTAGAAACGTAAAATTTGGTGACTTCCTCTCTTCTGGTATATGACCATACCTTCACTGGTACTGCTCTGACGTCACACCTGTCGACCTTGCGGCCAATGGGAGGCTCTTGTGTACGCTAGCATTCACTACATTCAAGAATTTGACTTGGGTACCACGTAGTGTGTACTTCTTTTCGACCTGTTGAAGCATCCTTTCTAATACAATTGTGAGTGAGAAATTGACAATACTTGCTTATTATGTTCGTGGAAATGAAGTGTATTGTGTGATTTAATATTTTTCTGCACGAGAGAGTGAAAATTAGGTGATCGGTTTGGTGTTTGAAGAGAAATCTTAAAAGTTTGTGCGGCTGGATTAAAGTAAACAAGGTGAGGATTTAACTATTATCTTCAACCTACATCAACTGATTTGATGAAGAGTAAGTGGCTATTGTTGGAATTTTTCGGTGGTCTTAATTTAATTCAACATGCATCTGTTTATAATAAAAATAAGAGATAGTGTGAAATTAAAGAGAATGTGGCTTTATAATTTCAACTTATGTAAATACTGAATGGATTATGAACTTCTAATTGAAATCAAATTAACGTTTTCAAAATTTTTATATATTTCAAAATAGTAAAAAAAAGTATCTATGATTTATAGAACGGTACAGATGTCTATTGTCCGTAATTTATGTATTTATTTATATTAACACAGTTAGTAATAATAACATTAAAATGTATAGTATTTTGTTAAAAAAGTGAATGCAAGTTCAAATATGTGACTATAGATAGTAAATGTGTTTTTTATTAATTTTGATAACAATAGAATCAAGGTTGCAACAAAATGAAAAGAAATACCTAAACGAAAAGCAACAAAAGCTATAAAAATCTGGTTTAATTGAGGTAAAAATATATAAAACACATATAGGCTTTTTGTACTAATAATGTGAAATAAACATAAAAAAAATAAACACAAAATACAAAATAATTAATAAGGTGTGACATGAAATAAGACAAATAATGTTAAAAAAATCTTAAAGAATATCAGTTTAGTGATTTTAATTCGTTTTTCCTGACCTATTGCAGTATTTACAAAAAGAAATAATTGATAAACAAACTAAAATGTAACATTGTTCTCTATCAAAAAGTTAATGGTTTTATTTATTTTTATTTCTTGAATGAGTTGATAATTTTATGAGCATTTTCTACAACTAATTTTGAACTTAAGTATATTATGTAGAGCTTGTTTTAAATTCTTATTACTGCCAAATTATGCTTGACAAAATTAAATTTAACATTTGCCTAAACTTATGAAAGCATTAAATAGTCTAAGTATTATTATTTAAAAGAACAGAAACATTCAACATCCCAAAGAAGTTAATTAACTTATTAAATGAATATTAAAGAAATAAATATATGATCTTATTTTGATTTACCATAATCTTGACTGTCTAGAAAGATTTGAAGCAGGTGACTTTTATAATATTTAATTTGCTGCGATTTATGTAGAATTTGTTTTAGGTTCAATGATTTTAATTTAATTTTATTCTATCACTTTACCACATTGAATTATTAATGTTAGTAGTAATAAATTAATTTTTGTAAAATAAAATTTTATTAATAAGAAAGATACTCGTATGTATAGGTGGAAATACTTATTTTTAGTGCTTCCAGATTGTCAATTTACTGATAGCAGTGTTATTGAGGCTGTTGTCAACAGTCGTTACAACTGTTCAAGTCATAATTATAAAATATAATCGATTAATTCTAGCATAACGATCCACGCCTGTCGACCAAATTGTATAAGAAGCAAAACTTTAACTTTCTCTAGATAATCTGTGAAGTAACACAACACATACTGCAAATACTGATACCGTAAGAGGTTTAGGAATCTGAGTTATTTAAAATTTTAAGGTGTATTAAAAGTCGTGTAATAACCATTAAACCGCATACTCCAGTTAAAAGCGACTTTATTACATTATTAATAAGTAGTTAGAGTTATCTATTTAAAACACACCTTTCAAATATCAAATACTATAATTTTATATTAGGTTTTTCAATAGTTAAGTAATTGTATGGGGACACGCTTGTTAAGAAAATTAGGTAAAAAGAATTTCTGTCGTCATGTATGCATGAAGGTTACACACCACTGTACTTTTAACTTCTAATTGTTTTTTCATTATGTCTTAAAATATTGATAACTTGCCTTGGCTTCATTAGTAACAATCCAGTCATGGGAAATAATTGAAATAAATGCGTTTTGTAAATAAACATAAAATGTCATAAATAAATAAAAACAATAATTAATAGTACTGATTCACAAACTTTTAATTATATTTTTACCTCATACTTAATTTCTTAAATTAGGTTTTCCCGAAGTTTGTTCTCTATAAAGCGATGGATTGATAGTATTGATCATCTGCTAATGTTATGGCCTGGCATTATAATGGTCTATTACCTCCTTCTTTTCACCCCGTTAACTTTCACTATTGACATTACTAAACGTAGATTGTAATTTAAATTCAGAAAGGTGGAAACAAATTCTCGGCTATTGATAAAGCTCGTGTCAATTGACAATTCAATCATATTTCAACTACTACAATAACACTCATATTTTTCGATTGTTTTGAAAGTAAAAGACTGTTTCTATATATTTCGTATAGTATTGAGCTTCTTACTTGACCTGAATTTATAAATCAGCTACCGGTCTTTGCTGGTCAGTGACGCCAGTTTAATTTTTATTCCACCGTGCATTTTACGTCTAACGCACGTGAGGTTTGTTTCTTTAATTATTGTTGCGGAATGTTTATTAAAGTAACTGCACTTTTTAATGCTAGATACACAACGCATTATATGTTAGATCATCCAACCTATTAAAGATACAAGTCATTTTTAAGTATTGTCTAACAGCACTAAATTAGCAACTACCTAATGTAGCCTTTGCATGTTTTATGAACAAGTATTTTATGGTTGCACTTAAAAATTTTGTGTTTTCGTACATTTTGATGTTTAGTAATTATTTAAATACTGTGTAGTTGTCAAGGGAAACTTGTTATCGCTTCAAACCAATATTACAAACGCAAATACGCAATAGGTGACTGCTCTTTTGACAACGTATTCTTATTCTTCAAAGAACTTTATTGATTTGCTTATTCATGTAAATATTGGTTGTTCCTTTTTTTTACTAAATTAATAAAGGAGTTTCCTATTATTGCACTTATTTTTAGAACAGCTGTATAAGCATTGTATTCGTGTCGTCAATGAGTTAACACAGTTTTCAGAAAAATAAATGATTTTATTAATCAAAATTAGAAGAATAATTAACATACGATTAACACAGTTAAATCGGGAAGTTAAGTTTTTTCTCATAATGTTTCAATCATACCAATCTTTTTACGTATTTAATATTTTAACGTACAAAAAAGATGATTTTAACTAAAGTATACACTGTGTCAATTTTAAAACTTGCAATCGGCAATTTCTCTCAACTGAAAAAGTTATTAATAATCACTTAAAACCGTTTTGGTGGTTCCTAGGGGGAATTAAAATGACATGATAAGTGACACACCTCCACCCACCCTTGGATATAGTAAAAAAAAAATGAAAATTTAACGTCTTCGTTTTTGAATAATTGAAAAAATAACTTTACCAAATAGGCTGTTGTATGACATTTTTGAAAAGCGCTTGTTATGGGCTTTCCAACGATGTATCGCAAGTAGGGTCGTGCCATTTAAAATTTTCAACTTAAGGTGGCTGTGGCTTGAAGGGTGGGTGGAGAAGCGTCACTTACCATGCCATTTTGATTCCCCCTAAAATCTACCGAAAGGGTTTTGAGTGATTCTCAATAACTTTTTTAGTTCTAGAGATATTGGCGATTGCAAGTTTTAAAATTGACACCCTGTATATGTAATTATGTACATGTAGGTTTGTTGCCTACTTTTATTTTAATAATTTTTTCGATGTACGGGTGTACTTACATTGTCACTTTTTGTCTTTTTTATTTATCTTTATGTGCGATAATCATTTTCATAAATCTATATTCTATAGTTATAATTAGTAATTACCACATTATCAAAATCTATAGGCAATGCCGAATAGTATATAACCTCTTATGTAAACAAATGGTAAATTAGAAATTCATCATTTATGTAATGTGACCTACAAAAAGGCGTCATGTACACCTATAATTTGTATTGTGAAACGATAATAACTTATTGACTTGTTAAAATGAAAATTTTTAACGCAAAAAATAAGGCTATCAAAAATGTCTGTAAATTGGTTAACCACAAAATGGCATTTTTAGACAAAAAAATGGGGCCACAATAATATAGATTTACAATTACTTGTATTAAAAGTGGATTGAGGTAACAACAAGAAAGTAATCCGTCCAATTATATGGTAATAATTAACTCTTTCTCTAATTAAAGTAAGTTTGATTGAAGCTAACTGCTAATGAAGCTGAACGAATTAATTATTTAGTTGCACAATATTTTCAATTATTTGAATAAAATCGATTATTTTCTTGTACAAGTATTTGGTTTAACAATTTAAGCGGTTAGATTATTTGTTTTTTATATTCTTTTCGTTACTATACTAATAAATCTAATAAAATTAATAAGAAGAGTAACTGTAAAAATCACCGTCTCACTAGAGTACTTTCTACAGGAAAATTCTTAGATAAAACAAGTGTCACGTCAGATATAGTAAAAAAGTTACTACTTAGTGAAGGTTTTTTATTTTGCTTTACAATAACTGAAAAGTAGAAGTTATTATTACATGACAAAATATTATATCTTGATTTATCCACAATACATGTTTTTTATACATATAAAGAACAATACTTGTAAGCAACATAAAAACTGTTTTATTCTGTTGTCTTTTTGAAAAACATTCCACAACTATAAAAATGTTTTATGATACCTTATTCTATTATAATATGTATAAGACTCAAGCGTTGCACAAACATATACATGTCAAAAAACTTATTAACATTCATGAATTGTATCAAAATAAGAAGTTACATTTTACTTTTAAAACACTTCGCGTTTTCATGGTCGCGTATTTCCCTTGGTTTTTTCGTACCATTCATAGCGAGTGAATCATCAGTTAAAACCATATGAAGGTCATTTTTATTTATAAGAATGTTTAAACTATTTAGACTAGTCCACTTGCTAGCGTGATTTTGCAAATTTCCGTTTTTTATATTTAATTATTTTTTATTGCAGACCATGATCGGCATTCTTCTCTTCCTCCTTTCTCTCAACTCCATCAATGCGCTTCCCCAAGGTGCCCCAACCAAAGTGTGTCAGACGATGAAGCCGTTCCACGGGGGAGGCATTCCTCCTCAACAGGACATTTCTCCATATTCAATCTATATGCGTCGCCAGAATGGCGGCGTTCTCGTTACGCTTATATCTGACCTAGGAATTCCATTCCAAGGTTTCATGCTTCAAGCCAGAACGCCCAATCGAGAGCTTCTCGGTGTGTTTCAACCCAGAGGAAACGAGAGCCATACGATTGACTGCGCGCAATCTGGGGATACTCTCACCCACAATGATGCCAATAACAAGGCGATGATCGAGGTTGAGTGGCATCCGCCACAGGGATATGAAGGACCAGTAATTTTTAAGTAAGTCTCAAAATATGGCTTCTTCGTGTTACAACAAATCAAAAATTGTAGTTCCACTTTTGCACAAAATTATCAAACCTTTTGGGTGGGTGTAGAATCCCGGCCTTTGCAATTAAGCAGAAGATTTACAGACGACCCGATTTCGAACATACCAAGTCGGAGACCATCGTCCACACCTCCCAGTTTTTCTCCAGAAATAAGAGAAGTTGAGACTGTGTTTGATCCCTTCTATGAAGGTTGCGGTGTTACTAAATTGTGCTTTGGAGCACCTGCTAATTGTCTCAATTCAAAGAATTGTAAAGCTGTTGTTGCTGTTACTGTAAGTGGTGATAAGTTTGAATTTGAGATGAAAGCGACTGGAAATGCAGGATGGGTAGGTGTAGGACTTTCCGATGATGATAAAATGGGAGACGATTCGGTTATTGAATGCGCAAAAAGAGGTAGTAACGTTGCAGCTTTCATGTCGTGGACTAGTGGGCCTCCAAATTACGGTTCAGCAAGACTCAACAATGTAACTACTTGTACTGCTATTAAAGTCAAGTTTAACCTCGATTTTTAGCCACAACTCGGCATAAGATTGATGAATGCAAGTATAATTAATGATGTTTTATACTGCAAAGTAATGAGAGATGAGAGAACGAAAGTGAAAGGAAAAATTTTTGATCTAGCTAATGAAAAGTACCACATACTGGTAGCTTCTGGTTCGCAAATCAGTCGTAAGTCAATTTTTGAAATCTAGAGTCTAAATTTAACATTTTTAATTTGTAGCAACGTCTGTGGCATTTCACGATCTCGCATTTTTGGCTAGTGGTAACAAGCAGTCACTTTCGGACGTATCAGCACTTGCCGCAGCTTCAAAACTTCTGATCAGACTTCATGGTTCTTTTATGTTGGCGGCTTGGATCGGTACTGTTTCAGTGGGAATACTTTTAGCACGATATTACCGAAATACGTGGGTTGGTAGCAGCTTGTGTGGAAAAGACCTTTGGTTTGCTGTGAGATTTCTGAAAATAAAATACCACAAAAAATAACTGGTTGTTTTGCAGTGGCATAGAATGTTTATGGTACTTACTTGGGCCTTAACTGTGACCGGATTTGTTTTGATTTTCGTTGAACTGAGAGCATGGTCGGCTGAGAAAAATCCGCATGCAATTTTGGGGACTGTTACAACGATTATTTGCTTTATTCAACCGATAGGGGCGTACTTTAGGCCACATCCTGGTACTCCAAAAAGGTCTATTTTTAATTGGATCCATTGGTTGGGAGGCAATGTAGCACATATTGTCGGCAGTATGTTTTTATTTTGTTGGTTCGTATTTTAGTTACTAACATTTTATTGTTACAGTTGTTACAATTTTCTTTGCTGTTAAATTAACAAAAGCCGAATTGCCGGACTTTGTGGATTGGATTTTGGTGGCGTATGTTGCATTCCATGTCATAATTCATTTAGTTTTATCGGTAAGTATTAAAACTTGAAAAAATTACTTGATCTATTAATTGTTTTTGTATAGGTGGTAGGGTGTATATCCGAAAAATCATTCGAAAGGCGAGTAACTTCATTTCCGATGAAGGATTTGGGTGGTTCTGGAAGAAGTTCGGCGTATGCAGATAGAACCGGCGATGCCCCGGTAAAAATCCAACATTTGTCTTATCAGAAATCTTTATTTGCATTTTTTTTAGTACTCTGGTTTCCGAAAATTTATTTTAGCCATTTACATTGTAATAGTGCTAGCTATCGTTGTTGCCTTAATTGTTATAACAGCTCTAGCACCCATTGAAGAATCATGGAATAATTTACGGAACTCGATGATGAATGCCAAATAAAAGTTTCAAGACATTACCAAGAACCAAAAATGGCATTATGCATTATGTTAATGACTGATTATTTTATATTGTGAATGTTTTACAGTATGCGATAAAAGCTGTGTACTTAATAGGCTTAGATTGTATTAATGAATAAAAAAGTGACCATTCCGTATTAAACGCTACAATTTAAAAAAATGAGGTGTTCACCAATTTACTAACTGCTTTTACATTGATAACTAAATTTTGAAATATTATGTAAACAGGTTACCTTCATTTGACAATCACGCACTTTTATGTAACTAGGTATTTTGTAATAATTTATGTTTATGATTACTGTTTTAATTATTATTTGTTAGCTAGATATTTTTTAATTGTCAGTGAAAACCTGAATTAGATTCAAATATAAATATATTTGTAAATAAAGCTATTAAACATTTTCCTGACTTATTTATTTTTCTTTCTAACGTTCTAGTTTCAATTTTGGAAAGAAAAAAATTACCTACTCATACTACTTAGTCATTACGTCACTTTTTATTTGCTTTTTTGTTTTAAGATAGAAAATACCGACATATTAAACATTATTTAATAAAACAAGTTTTAATAGTAGATATATTAAACAACAAAGAATTCACAAGGATGAAATCTATACACAAGCGAAATGTGTATAATCATCAGAATGAATTTTCACTATTATGTATGAGACAATTATGATATTTTATCTACAATCATAAACATAAATAATTACTTTGAAAATTAATTTTTATTTTACATAATACAATTAGAAGCAAAACTGTTTACATGAGGCCCAAATTAATTGCTATAATAATTAAACTTTCAAACTACAATTATTGCAGTGTAGCAGTGGTTTTTAACAGTTTAAAAAAAAATTGCACATAAAGTAAGCCATTTTTTTCAAAAAAAATATATGAGTCAGTTTATTTAAAATGTTTTTGCAAAATATAAGTATGTCTTAAAAATTATTTAAAAAATAAAACATGTAACTTTTATTAGGCCAAACTATAACAATTATGATTTAAAAAGTGTGAAACACAGCTCATTTAAATTAGTAGAATAAAGAATGGTGGAACTCGGTGGAAAATAGCAATAACGTAGAAAAAGAAAACTATTTTACAAGCCATTTAGATACAAAAACCTCTCGTAGATGTCCTGGGTTGTCGTGTTGATTATTTCTTCTCCCTTCCTGCTTACGGCGAAAGCTCTCTGCAGGCGTCGTCGCCGCCGTTTTCGTCTCTTGAGCTTCAAAGCTCTCCGCTCAGGGCGCTAGCGTCACTTCGATCGTTTCCCCGCCGGAGTATTGAACGTGGTATAGTATTTCACCCGCCATAGTCAATTATAGGGTCGTGTAGTGCGCGCAAGCATGATTATTTAACGTCGACTAGCAACTAGTCGAAGACTTAAGCTCAGACCACGACGTCAATTAAAATTATCATAAGACATATCCGGGGGGGTGAATCCAGTGGCGTCCGCACACGGCATGCAACAGTTTGACGTTAAATGTTCATGAATAATAACTAGTTAATTAGTGGCATGTTGTGTAATGTGATTGTAAGTGGTTTACTGGTCTCCGGGGTGGCATGTGTGTGATGACTGACGCGATGAAGAGCCACTAGCCATGGAGGTGTTTTGGGGCGTCCTTTTGGGGCTGGCAGCCCTCTACTTTTCAGATTGTGGCGGACACGACGCCGACGACCCCAACAAAATACAGTTCGAGGCCGCTTTCCAAGGTAATGCAGTGAAATTGAAAGCTTTATAAACAGCTTTCGTTGCTCGAAAGCTCGAAGCTCGAGTGTTTACACACTTTTTCAAACGATGTGCCTACCACGGTCTGGATTCTTATTTTTGTAATTACTGGAGGCTTTTTTTCACTTTTCAATTGGAGGGCATGAAATTGGCGTTCATTTATGATTTGCTTTCATTTCAATTAAGAATCTAAAAGCTGAACCTTCTTTCAAGATTTGATTAAATATTTTAATTTTGTTTCTATCATTGTATGAAGTATGATGATGAAATGATAAATGTATTAGTTTTGTTTCAATAGGCTGTAGCTAAAAAGAATAAAGTATTTGAAGAATTATTGATTTATCACATTAATCATTATTTACTTTATTATTATTTACAAGTTATTGATAATACAAATGTTCAGTTTTAATTGAGTAATCCAGGAAATATTGCACGAACGTGTCCTGAATGATTTAAATTTAAATGAGTTTTGAAAGAGCTTTTTTTGTTATTTCATTTCAGTTTACGTTGTATTTAAATTATTGTGAAATTTTGGACAGGAATACAAACTGTGATTTACTAATATATTGAAAAAGGTTTATATTCAATGCTTTTCTTTATACTTATATTTATAGAAAATTAGAATAATGTTTTGAGTTTTAAGAGTTTACTGATGTTTAATGTAATAAACTTATTTATAAGATCATAAATTAAAATTAAACCTTTGCTTCAAATGGATATGAGTAACGAGTAACATGTAAATGATTTTATAAAAGTTGAGTATACATTTACAAAGGTGATAAAATTTTCTCATGTTATAGTTCAAATTATTAATTATTATTTATTTAATAGATTTTAGATGTTTTATAAACCTTTTATCAAGTCAAGAGTGCTGCTTTTATTCCTATATGCATAATATTTATTTTGTCGATCATCAAATGTACTATAAGAAGTTTTTCTCTTTTGAAGATATTTTCTTACTACCCAAAGCATTTTCAAAAATTTTTGTACATTTTTCTTTTCATATCATTTTATTGATCTGATGTCCATTTGATACATAATATCATGACTCAGAAGGCACTAAAATATTTGCAAATAAAGCAAAGCAGGACAGAAATTAACTTAGCAGCACTCAATAAAAATTGTGTTCTAAATTATAATATTATCGATGAAATACGAATATATAAAGTTTCAACAACTCAAACTTGTAGTGTCTTTTAAATAAACTTTGAATACATTGATTATTTTATATTTATTTTTATATTACCACTAAAATGTGTATATTTTAATAAATTTAAGAATCTACATATGTATTTAGAAATTTAAAAACTAAAAAGTAAAAAAAGATATTTTACTCATCCACGCCAAACTATGAAGTTTGTTTAAAAAAGCTTGCAGCTGAATTAGTACGTGTCTACATAACTTTTGTTTATATATCTGCAAAACACAGTACTTGTTACTCTGATCATTACTCTCGTTTGCTTTTCATTTATTATAATAATATTATGCTTCACTAGTTTTCTAAGAGTAAGGTTGATTAAAATAAATTGAATTTATATCTTTATAAACATTGTTTTTAAGAAAGTAATTCTGCTTATTAGTATTTGTGATGTTATTAATTTCACGTCGCTTGCTAAAACCACACCTCTGGAATGTAATGCTTTTAGTGCCGCTTTTACAAGTTTACAAATTTACTTAATACTTGGATTGAAGGAAAAATTAATCATAAAACAATTTCTAGCTTTAAAAATTGAAATTACAAAAATTTTTTATTAGACGAAAGCTGTAACATATAAAACGAATTTTTAACTAAAAGAAGCTTTGACATTGCTTTTAAAAAATGCAGTGCAAAAGCGCCGTACTCTCGTATCCAATTATACTCGAAGCAGACTGTTAATTAAAATTCTTTGCTAAGCTTCGAAAATACGAGGATCACCAATCAAATTTTGAGATGTGAAAAAATGTTATATTTACATTTTAATTTTTTACTATATTTTTAAAGTATTCTTCTGACATCGACTATGCAACGTTGCATCTGGTTAAAAAAGTTATTAACTTATTGTTAAAGCCTTTCCGCCAACAATTTTTTATCTATGTCATTTATTATAATAATGAATATGCTTATTTTAAACTCGACAATTTTTTATTTTGTTTTGGTACAATATTTTTGATGTTTTTCTTTATAACAACGCCTTTGACTCGTAATGCGTTGTTGATGTCATCATCTTATTACTCAACAATTTGCATAAAATTACTTTTGCCTTATTTACGTTTTACAGACTTGTCAAAAGTTTTAAAGTAAGTACATATTTTAACGGATTTACATCGTAAATGTATGCATTAAGCAAAAATTCATGAAAATTGTAAATAAGACTTGAATATAATTTTGAAGGTACTATACATACACGCCAACTTTTGTTATTTCAAAGGTTTCCGTCTTCGTTCTTATTTTTTTTTTTGACTTTTGGTTCGACACTTCGACAGTTAAATGGAAAACAATATTTTAATTATAAAGAAATTCAAGTGCAACAAGTTTTCCGTGCACTAAATTAGAATATGCAAATATTGCATCAGCGGGTGTATTTTTTTAGTGGTAGCATACTGTTTTTATTTTTGAGGGGACAGGAGAAAGAAATTTAAAATTGCTGACAATATCCCATTTCTCATTGGTGATATTCCAGTCAGGTATTGGGTTGTTTCAGCAAATTTCGTATTTTAAACGCTGAATGCAAATTTATAACCTCGGTAATTCTTATCGTAAATAAAACAAAAGTTTTGACTATAGCGCTGAAAAAAGAACTAATATTCCTACGTTTGATGACATCTTTTTTGTTTTTCTTTTTTTTTATTTCTTTTTTTTAAAACTGAGAGTAGTTTTATAACCAAAAATTCATTAACAGGAAATTTGTTTAAAATGTCGTCACAAGTTGAACATGAAAAGCATTTTAATGGAACGAAGTACTCGTAGTCTATATGTATAAAATAAGTTACGGGAAAGTATTTTATAGTCATTCATAAAGTGACTCTAAGTGTTCTTTAATCTTTGGTGGTTGGATAAAGTGGTTTTGTATAACTTTGTGTTACTTTGAAGACTATGTGAATAGTAGTTGTCATGCGAATAAATTATGTATTAAACCAAGTGCACTCATATTTTATTTAGAACGATATATGTATTATTAATATTTGAAAATATCATTACTTTATTACACGTTTTTGGAAAGAAAAATTAATTATAGGTTTTAAGACAGCTGGTGGAAAGAAGTCAATTAATATTTAATTTAATTTACTTAAGATTTTTAATAATATTCTAAAATTGTTAAGTTCTTTTGAGATTTGCGCAACTTTACTTTTATTATTACTCTGTTGATATTATTTATGAAAGTTAATAATACTTTCTTTTGAATTGTGCAACATATAAAACGAATTTTTAACTAAAAGAAGCTTTGACATTGCAAAATATGTATACATAAATTATCGACCAAAATATTAATACGCTGGTGCATTTTAATGGAAACACAAGAATCTACATACATAGTATTAATCAGTAAATGATCTGTAATAATTGATAATGTAAAATTATAATTTAATAACTCTTAAAGCAATTACGTGTATTATTAACATGCACGTTAATGCTATGAATTTGATTTAGGTTTACTATTCCATTATATGTAGTAATATTTGGCTTCAAATTTTATTTGTATTTTGTTTTAATCCAGGAGCTAGTAATTTTTTTGTATTCCCAGTCAGCAAACATTGTTAGGATTTTTCAGTTACTGTTTCTAAGTAAAAAATTGCACATTTGTATAGGTTTTCCGATAGGTTTTACTCTTTTGCACTAATGAAAATGGTTATTTTATATGTTGCTGATATCAGATTTATTTTTATTGCTTGGGAATTTATTGAAGAAATTACACATTGCGGGAAGCACTGCAAATTACATGTTATACAATGTAATATATATTTTATTAGATTTCAAAAAAATGCCTTGTTTAATAATAATAATTAAATAGACATAGATTTTGATGTGTAGAAAACACAAGAGCCAAACATAAAAGAGAAGATACCTCAAAACACAATTTCCACTGGCTTTCTATGTAGTCAAATGTTGCCGTCGTCAATCTAGTGTAATCAAACGTCTCTATTCAGGTATCTGTATTAAATACATCACTGGCAAACAGGAGTTAGAAAGCAGAACGCAGCCTCTAGCTGAAGGCAAAGGTAAATAAAGGATGCTTACATGTAGAAGATATAGACTATCTACTACCGATTAAGTTACAAAAATCAATGCCAGATTTTGAAAACTGTTCTATGTAATAATATTTTTTGAAATTTTTGTATACATAAACTAAAATATAAGTTTGTGACCCGGCGCATCCACCAGAATTGTTTAGAAAAAAATAAAAATAAGAGAAGATGTGAACACTAGAGTTGTAGTTGTATGTTAAAAAAACTGCAGTTACAATTTGGCTTTATTTGAACGAGCGTATAAGCTAAATTAATATTCACTTTCAAATTTTTTAACGAGTTGAGAAACACACCAGAAAAAATAAAAAATTATCTAGTCTTTTAACCAAAAATTTACAATCACAAATAAAAAATAGCTAACAATTTATAATTTATATAGCGTTTTTGTGTCGAGTATTAAACCGGGTTTTTATTTTGACTGTTGATAAATTCACATAGCAGCTGTAAATGATAAAGGAGTTAAGGGTTGGGTTTTTGCCAATGTGCACCTCATTATCACAGAGTAATACCATTATAGAAATACATTTGAAAGTTTGTTGTTAAGTCCAACATAAAACTACACGTGCAAAGAAAACGAAACTAAGAATAAATTATTATCACAAGCATGTATGTTTATAATATTGAAGAATATTAAAAATAAAATAAAATTGTCCATTTTTAATACTTATAATAAATTAATGATTTATTGCGTCTATGTATTGTTTAAATGATTAATTAATGTTTTTATTTGTGCGGTAATAAAATTACTTCACACAATGCTTTTAATTAATTTGTTTATTGTATTACGATTTAACAAGAGATTAGAAAATAAATAAATAACCGCAACAATTTGGAATTTATTATAACAACCCTAAAATTTATGTTGTAAATTGTAATATTAATTGTCATACGATACAATTACAAAGGTTAGTTGCGTTTGTAAATTACAACCGGAGCATTTAATTGATGAAAGGCTGAATGCCCTGTTGCAATACATTAGTAAATCAGTTATCTAGCACATTTGACTGCATTTAACGCATTTATTCGGTTTACTTATAGAGAATGAGGGTTGTTTGTGAGAGTTTGATGAAGAGATTGTTGGGTAATTACTGACAGGTCCAACGTTTACACAACGTAATAAAAGTTTAATTTCGAAAAACAACTTGTGCCATTAACTGAAAGCCATTGTTTCCGCCTGTTGGCACTCTCTTTTATTTATTATTTCGACATAACAACTGACGCAAATTAAAAGTTAGTAAATTTGATAGTTTGTACTGAATGTAGTATGAAGCAACGTTTTTACTATGAGAGACTACAGAAATCTATAAGAATAAATCGATATTCTTATACTTCCAGCTATCACATTTGTAACATGAAAAGTCAAAAGATCGTTAGGAGATGAATGTTGATTAGCTTTGAGGTTTTTGTGTTTTTGCATTTCTAGTTCTAAAGATGGCGTTTTTTCATGCTTTGAGAGGAACGCGAGAACGTCAGAAACAACAACTTCGCATCCATATTGAATTTGTAATTTATTTTGAGAGAAAGAAAGGAGACATTTGTTTGGTAACAGTCTTTTTAAATTATTTGTCAAAGCATATTAAGAATTGTTGAAATTTTTAAACTAATTCATAGAATATAAAAATTTGTTTTTGCTTGAATTTACCTACAATTAGAGGCAATTAATCAATAGATGGCATTACAATTGTTGTGGAAATGTGCCATCTCTGAACATATCTCCATTTGTGTCATAAATTATTCTGGAACGTAGTGTTAGCTGAGGACAATGGTCACCAATATTGATCATAAATTGTTTCATGCAAGGTAACCATAAATTGTCGTGATTGCCTCTACAGTCAATACAGGTAATAGCAATAATTGGTTGGTTGGTGTAATCACTCTTCTGTTAAGTCGGTTCCAAGATTAATTTAATTTTATTTACTAAAATGGAAGGGTAAATCGAGAAAGAAGAACGAAGCTATCGAACGTGGCGTTTTTGTGCTAAATAATTAAATACCTCTTTTTGTTTCGTAACAAGAGAAAGTTCTTTTGGAAAATTGATCATTTATCAGAACTTCGTGGGTCGTTACAGTTGGCTTCTAAAAGTTATTGCAATCAATGCTTGAACAATTCTCTTTTTCTTAATTATTCTTAAATGAAATTGGTTAAATCATTCTACAAATTCACCATAAAAATATAAAGTAAACTATGGCACTGAAACATTGCTTGGTAAAAGCAATATTCATATTAAAAGTGGTTATTAATTAATAACTTTTATAAACTTGACTTAAAAAGAACAAAAAAGAAAAAAGTGCTATATACAAGCTGTAAAGATTCTCACGTCTGAAAAGTGATTTTTATTGTATTTCCTAAAGGTAGAACGTGTGTAATAAAATCCACGTTTAATCTATGAAAATAAGTGACAAGAATTTATGAACTTATTTCTTGACTTGTTTTAAAATTTCATCTTATATTTGCAAGAAGTAGAAATCCATCATTTTAAACCAGTAACTGACCCATGAGTTTTCTTATTTGATAAGAGATTTGCTGATGTGGAATTTAACCGTTTTGTTTTTATACTTACTTTTTAATAGAACTAGACATAGTATTGACTTTATGTAGCTTAAACTCTCACTGCTAAAAGAATATTCTTTTAATGAGATTATATAAACTTGAAATGAATATTTTTTTTTATTATTTTGTTCATAAATCAGTCAAAATTAATGACGTGACTTGATTCATTTATTCTGAAGAAATATACTGCCTTATTTTGTAATTACTTTATAAAGTTTCCGATAGTTATTTACTTAGATACTTCAAACAACTGTAAGTTATTATCAAATTAAGGTTATACCTACATTAAGGTGTTATTTACAGAAATTGAGTCCATGAAAGTGGAAACACTTTCTCCGAAAAAAGCATAAAGAGTTCGCTAGACTGAAAAGCTCGCGTTTCTGAAACATTTTTCCATGTTTAGTGGATAAATTAGAGTTGCGAACTTGCGCTTCTTGAAAAAAGAACCAATCAATAATTCCACTCCAGCGGTCATGTATAATTCAACCAAGCTATCTATATGCCATTACCAGGCAATGAACCTTCTTTTTTCCAAACCTTTTACAAAAATATTATTACTTACTAAGCAAAAATTTTATTCTTTAGTCTTAAAAAAAAACGTAAAATTTCCCTCTTCTAGTCACATATTAAAAAAATTATTTATAGATATTCTTTAACGCAAAATATAGTGGAATTTGTTCTGCATACATGTTATCTTCAAACCAATACATTGTGTTGTAAAATGGCAATGCTCAGGTAGGTATATTTAGTTTACAGGACAAAGAGAAGTTGATGTTATTTAAGTGAAGACTACGAGAGACGTTTGAATTGAACATTATATTCATTGGAGAATTCCTGCAAACCATAAAATAATCCTTCTCGAAATAGGTCGTTCTTGTACTAACTAATAAGAATTGTTAACGTTTTGGAAATGTATTGTTTAAGAGCTTATTGTTTATGATTACGTCTGAATTGAAATATCATGTCTTTTGATTTGCAGTAACAAGGCTTGATGTAAAACACTGCTAAACGTAGGGTATTAAAGAGAAATACAAGAAAAAACCCCAAACTTGATTTTTGTTTAGTTTTTTAATGCTTAACTAAGCATGGTTTTTAAACAAGTAGCTAAATTTTGAATGATATCACATAAAATCCAATTAAGTCAAGAATGTAAATACTTTAAACTTTATTTATATTTTAATTAAAACTTTTGTTATAATGTTTTAGACTTTTTTGATTTGATTTTGCAAGTTTAGTATTTACAGTTTATGGCCAAATTATTATACTGACTTTTTTGGTGATTATTCAGTTTATTCCAAATTATGTAAATCATTTTTATCTATTTACTTATCGATTAATTTACTTAAATGTGCAGAATATTAAAAAAAAAGTTAATTTGGATAAACTACCCATGGTCTTTGACAAAGTTTTTATTCTACGAGATTCTTATAATTTCTCATTGTGATTCAGATGGTGAATGATTTTCTTAATAAAATTAACCCTAGTTGCAATTTTTTCTTTCCCCAATTTACTTTTAAGACATTTTCTATGGGATTCATGCCTGGAAATTTTCCGGGCCAATGTATTACCAGAATTTTATTATCTTTGAGAAATTATCTTACTGAAAATACTTTTCTTTTATTGGTCGATAAACTATCAGACTCAAACTTGAAAATTTTGAAATACCAAACTTAGATTGGGCAGATGTTGTGGATTTCTTTTTTACAGAAAACAATTCGTATATTTAATTGGTTTAAAATGACATTTTAGTAAATTTTATATTAGGGCATCTATCATTCAATGTCTATAAAATTGACATTAAGTGGTGTGTACCAGAATTTCCGATCAATCATTTCGATGAGTCGTAATAGAAAGTTTTTTTGACAATATGATCAATTTATTAAAATGATTTTCTCTTTTGTATTAAACGTTTAATACTAACAACTATATTATTATTAACACAGTTTTCTGAAACAAGATTATAAGAACGGCCATTCCTTTCTAATTCTTTTTCATGGTTCTTTATTAGAAGATAAAAATCCCGGTTATCGTGGCCTTTTTTACATCTGATTTATGTTTTTCTATATTAGTGATTCGCCACAAAAGCTTTTCTGAAAAAAAAAAACAAATTCATAGTTTTGTAGACTCAACGGTCTTTTTTAAATAATGTGTATCTAACGTATCAAAACAACAGTAGCAACATATGTGTTTGCAAATGTTTTTTACATTTTTATCGTACGAAGAGCAACTCAATTAAAGTTCAGTGCAAACACTTGGACCGGTCGCCATACATCAAAATCTAGGCTTATGCCAATCTAATCCCAACCTTAAGCCTACATTAATATCCTGGTGTATTATTAGGCGGTCGAAGGGTAGAAACCGTTCAAATTTCTTGAATCAATTCCAATGTGGAATGCGAATGTTTGAACGTGTCTCCGTGGAAACGGGCCACGAAATAATGCCGGCCGAAACGGCCACGGCCGGCGTTCTTTGGCCCGATTCAATCTGGAAAATTAGGAAGAGGACGTCAGTCACGTACCAACTTTCGAAAGAAAACAACATTCCGGAGCCATCTGCATGCCAAACTAAAACGGTGCCAATCTTCGAGGCGGCGATGATTCCAATATCGCCGGAGTTTTTTCAATTCCACTTTGAGAAATATAGAATGGTTATATAAGAACCCTTCTTGTTGGAGGTGTGACTTGGTGCTGACGGGTCATCAATTAACTGCACTATGATCTCTAGTCATAAATCAAATTAACGTTGTCTATTGTAGGTATATGGCGTGAGCTTAAATTATTGTGAAATAATGGCAGTTTTGCCGCTGTGTACATGCTCTACACGAGCATAAGTTCATTTAATAACCAGATGCATGTTGAACAGAGAGATATGACTAATGTGACATTAATATTATGTTATAGGTTTCTGATTGACTTTACACATCATTCGTGACCACACTATTACAATATCTCTACATATACAACATTTCGATAATTGAAAATATAAAATTATTATAACATTTTAATAAAAATAAGTTAGAAAGACAAGGTAAAAATGTTTAAATTTTTTAGCTTGTTACTTTTAAAACGTTGTTGAAATAAGCAATTACTGAAAATAACTTGTAGTAGAACATAAACTGGCAATAGCCATTCTGTAGTTACTTGGATTCACCAACTAATCAACACAAAGCATACCCATATCAACCCAGAATTACATATTTGTGTAGTGAAACAAACTGTTACAATGACAAAATTTCTAGTGGATATTCGCATTATGAAGAGACCACAAATGCAAACTATGTACGATACTAAACTACAGCATAATAAATTCATTGTTGATTGAACAAAAATTTGGAAAATTGGTATTTTTATGTCAAATTATTTTAAAATACATATATTAAAAAAATAAATCGGTGGAAATTGTAAAATAAGTAATTTATAAACTCGAACTTTATTATTTTTCTCTTGAATTAACTTTCATTCTAGACTACTTTGACTTGTTATTTTACGAACGAATTCAATGGTTTAATTAAACCATTTTCTTTTCAGTGTTTTAAAAGCGCAGTTAACAATCATCGTAATGAGGAGAATTTTTTTCTATTACAGCTTTGTAACCACTTTTTTATTCGTTTTTCTTTAAAATTTGAGACCGTTTCCCAAAGTTAATTTACATGGCTTTGACAAGATAAAATGGTGTTTTAATTGTCTTAACTAGTAACAGGAAATTTAGAGTTTTAGTGTTTTATTTCTTTAAAAACTTAAAATTTTTGTAGATGTGTTTTATCTACTTTTTGGTATAAATTTTTTGGAAAATTTATGACTGTCAAAGTCAAACTTCTCAAAATTAAAAAAAAATTATTCAGTAATCTATAAAACAAATATAAATTTGTATTTTATTAGAACCCGGGTTACGAGAAAAGTTTTTTATTGAACTACATATAACTTCAATATGTGTTTTTATCAAAATTTTTATAGAAACATCTTTTCTAGGAGTTATGTATTAAAATAAAACTAAGTAGATCTCTCAATTTGTTGCAATTCTGTTGCGCACCAAATCTAGCAAAATAGCCCTTTGCCATCGGTTATCTCGGTTGAAAATGAAAATTCAGACATATCGCCGTCTTCAGCAGTAGAGCCGTTATTGATATTCAGTCCACGTTTCAAGCACGATTCCGCCACATTTGGCTCGGAGTTATCGTTCCAGTAGCGGATCGAACATCTCGATTGTAATAAATAGCAGTAATGAAGCACTGGATTCTGTACTGAATCGGAATTTGTATAATAGCAACGCCAAGTTGCTTTTTCCCTTATAATTAATTTGTTTTGCCATGCAGATTCTGAGTCATTAATTAAAACTGGGAGCTTGATGTCGACAGGATTGTAGTGTCGAGGCTTTTTATGGACCACGAGATTAACGTATATTAATTCACTAGTAGATGGTTTAAATAAACACCGAAATTAGTGTGGTAAAGACATTATAGTACTAGTCACGATTTTAGATTATTATTTTGTTGTTTAGTTGTTTAGTTAAGTAACTACTTAACAAACTCGAAATAATACAAAGTTTATTAATCTTTTACAAAAAATCAAACCATATGTATAAGGCAGCATATATTATTGTATCTGTTTTAATATTCTCTAATAGTGTACCTATATACAGGTGAATATAAACTATGGAACCAAGCGGTTTTATTTTTAATCATTTGCCTCCGGAAAATAATAATTAATACAAATTAAAGTAATATAAAAAATGTGATTGTAATTTCAGAACGAAATTTTGTTTTGTATTTGAGTTATGCGATTTTTTTTTTGTCAAAATTGCAATTTTTGTGAAAAAAAATTTTTGAAAAAATTAAAAATAAAGCAGATAGTTGTAATCCTTAGAGTAGAGTATAGTTCCATACTTTTTATTCACCTGGTACATACATACAATGTTATTTGACATATCCCAAAAACATGGTAAATTATTAAACATATTCAAATGTATGTAGGAGAATTCTACTTACTGTTATCATTACATTATAATTCTACCAACATACATAACTACTATATGGATTTGTTTAGAATGCACTCTAATTGTAGTGAGAAACTAATACAATACTAATTACGAAACACTAAATTTTATAATTACTATATAATTCATAATATAAATAAATGGTTTTTAGTTGCACAATCAATAGTTTACGTCATGAAGTTTAGTCATAACTAAACAAATTCTTGAACAAAATGTTATATGTAATAAAAATTAATTCGTCGTGTTATTCAGAAAAAAGGAACATTTTTAGAATATGAAAATCGTTAGATATAAAACTTTTTATATCTTCCCGGTATGTTTGACTTCTCTACAAAACATGCGTTTGGATAGCAGAATTAAATCGAAATAAACTTAATGAAGCAAAATTATATCTTTCATTCTCAAACTGTTAAAAATATATCGCATATTTATCAGAGCCCATCTGAAATTGCTACGATTATTGTCAATAATAAAATTTTCGTTTTGGATTATCCATCTTTTTTCATAAAATCTGGTTGGTATAATCGTTTGTTTGGAGTTTCCAAAAAAAAAGAAAATTAATTGCATCTTCAACAGCTTTATTTTAAGAACTTTTATATTTTATGATAACTTCTACTTTCTGGAATTAGACGAATGCTCAAACAAGGGAAAAACACACGGAATGATTTACGATTTATTTCCAGGTCTACCATCAGGAATAAATAATGTTTCTAAACTCGCATACACAAATGGTTTGTGATATTTCTTTAGAAATAATACACTTTTGAGTATAATGAGTTTTCTAGAAGAATTGATAGGTATGATAAATTTCAGTTGAACATGTTTGAGGTTAATTGTCCTACTAAAGACAGCACATTAGAACAAATTAGAGATTTGTTGAAGAAATTAATTGAATTACTAGAATAGAATATCGGTTTTATATTCCTACTTTGAAGGATATTTTTTACTGGTATGTAGGTAAGATATGGAACATTATACACAAATTGTTTTCCAAGCATGCATATATGTACAAGTACGAGTATATGCGATTTTTATAATCTCTGTCTTTTTAGAACTCTCGAATCTTCTCTAAACAGTCGAAGCAGAGACCAAAAGAAGCAGGCAGCTCTGTTGATATAGCTAGTTTACCTTTTCGGTCCCTAGTAGGATGCAATACAACGTCGATTCTTACGTTTGCTCTAAAGTTTGTACTCCAGAATAAAAATGTACTAACTAAAAATTTCTTGAAAACTAGGTTTTCACAGATTTATGTACAATTTATTCCCAGCTTTCTGGTGTAAAACAGTATTAAATCCTATTTATGATAGTTACGAAGATAGGCATTTTTAAATGATATTAACTCTTAACTCTAACTTAACGTACCTAATGGATTTTTAAATTTTTAATTCGAAGTCGTATTATTTCGTATTTGTGGTTTTGTGACTTAGTATACTTTTATTCTGGGGTACTGATCCTAATCTTAATGTCGAAAATTAATAGTAGTTAGACAATTTGTTTTTTAAGTTTTCTAAGTTTCCTCCAGCAATTCGTCCACAAATTCTGTTTCTTACAAAACTTTTTGACTTTGAGTGAAATGGTATTTTTTCGTCTTAAAATAATACTCAAGGGAAGCTTATGTCTTCACGCAAATATTAATGCTTAGGGTGGAAAAATCTTATAATCCAACCTTTCAAAGTTAAGTCTGTAAAATAATGATGATACAATTTGAGAAAAGCATAAACTTGGAGCTTAGAAAAGTTTGAAATAAAAAAAACTTTTTTTTCACATTGTAAAATAATACCGTTTGAAATTTAAACATTAATCTATTAATAAATATTGCATTTACGAGCTTTTTATTCGAAGTGTGATTTGTGTTTAATATTCATAAATTGCACATGCAATCTCTGATCCTCAATGTAGGAAACTCTTCTATTCCAGAATATTACACTAGAATTTCCATGAGGTAAAGTTGACATACACCACATCTAAGATAGCTGAGGGTGACGACAGAGATTACTGCTTATCTAATCCGGGTTTAATCTACAGGCATACATTTGAAAATAGAGGGATGTTCTAAGTTTGCATAGACCAAGGGGAGCATTATATTAGTCTTAAGCGTTATGTTGAGGGAGGGTTAATACCTACTGAAGGCACCAACGGCATCTGTTATTAAATTCTTTCATATATGTATAAGACGCCGTCATTGGGAAGTTAATATCCGAAGTATTAATTTGGTACCGTGACAAGTGAGCAGTTTTAATTTTGATAACATTTGCAAAGCCTTAAATGAGACGTTTTTAGAAAAGCTTTGTTTTATTCTTCTGTATTCTTTTCTGACACTTAAGATATTTACAATTTTCATTTCCGTCGACATGGTCGAAAGATAGCGCCCTTGCATAATATTTCTTTAGAAGATGGAACCTTACGAGTGGTATACAGTTTTCATAGTTGAAAAGAGCGCCTGCAAGTGACAAATCCGATGTGACGGAAGCAGGAAGGATCTCAAGAAATATTTACTTTATATTTAACAAAGAATTACATTCTCTCAAGTAATGCGATACTATCTTGAACCCAGACGGGGTGAGAAGTAATTTAAAAATTCATTTGGATTTGCCGCCTTATTATGTGAATTTTTCTCTCGCCTTTGCAAATAGTAGATTATGAAAACGGTTATGTATTTGCCGTAGTTAATTTTATGAATATTACGCGAACATTTAAAATTTAAATGGAGTTTGTTAAAACATCAGAAAGTGTAAAGGATTTACTAGGAATGCTAAAAATGAATCCTACAGTGTTTTTACAACGGAACCAATTTAACCTTATTGTTTGTGGAAATACATAATCAAAATAATTTTACAAACATCAAAGGCTTATTCCAGGTCAAAGACAGAAAGTATTTATAAAGTTTAACCGCGCTTACCTACACCAAAACTCTAGTCGAAATAACCCAAACACAATTTGTTTTATTCTATTTATGTGCAAAAAGCCACTCCCCCAAACATGATTATTTTGATTAACATCATAAAAGTCCAAACTGGTTTTTCATATAAAACGAATAAATCCTGATCTAAAATCAGCATCATTTGTCTCCAACTTTTTGAATATAGTCTGTACGTGACACGAACCAAATTCAAATTTTACTCGCGGTGTTAAAGTTCGTGATGTATGATACAACACACGTCCCATTTATTTTTTATGATGCAGTAAAAGTGTTATTGTATTATTAAAGTAGGTATTCTTATTATGGAATCGTAGACATTGCAATAATTTTTTCCAAATATTAACGTAGTTAGAGAAAAAATATCAGTTTATCTTCAAAATTCTGGCGATCTAGAGCGCAACGGAATAAAACTTCCCTAATTAATCTGGGACCTTTTAATAAATACAGATCCCTGCCTCATTTACATACACCATATCATTGGAAAGTTAAAAAGCGCGCCGGGGTAGCTTATGCGATTCTATTCTTCCCTGTTCAAATTACACCTAACAATCGTTATACGAATATTTATTTTATTATGTACCCCTGTGGATATAAAAACAATTATAACACCAACTGTTCACTTCTGCTCCCTTTGTTTGTATTTAAAATAGTATCAACAAATGAGATTTTAATATCTAGGTACGAGTTTGATTAAATATGAACTTTCAGGATTTCAGGGCATAAAAAATGAGGTACTTCTAATTTACACGAAAGCAAAAGTGTATTAAGTTTAATTATTATTGTTCTTGTACCTCCACCCACCGACTGTTTTTTATCATCATCATTAATCTCCTTAATTAATGAGCTCAAAGTCGCGTTTATAATACTCAATTTTGACAAAAGATGACTTGCAAGGGGGTGAGTGATAATTAACTGTGAAAAGCAGGTAGGTTTTACAATGTCCTACTTTTCAAAGATAAAAGGTGTAGACAATTTTTTGTCGGTAAAAATTCGTTGCTAATTAAAAAAAAAATTGTTAACGAACGAAAACTTGTTACAGTTGACAACAAAAGTTTTTTAATAAAGATTAAATGAGTAGAGTCTAGAGTCGACATATGTTAGAAGCTATATCTATCTTCTTTACTACTAAATGAATGACAAATACGGTTGCGTCGCAAAAATCGCGTAAAATAAAGTACAAACATAAAACGCCATTATTCTAGAGAAATGAGAATTGCTACTCTGATTTAATTTTTTTATTGCACTGTTTAAACAAGTTTACAGTTTTAGTGAATGATTGAAAAGTTCCGTGTTAAATAAGCTATACAGCACTAGCTTTGAACTTCTCAGTCTTGGTAAAAAAGTGCCGCCTTTGGTGTCTAATTGCTGTAAAAGGCTTGAAGAATCGAGGATAATACGCTTAGCTGCAAGTGTCTTGACGTTGAGACGCATTATCCTGATGGCATTGCCACACTTTGGCTTGTAGAATGTTAGCGTAATCGTCCTGTTTCTGTTTCAGGACGCTGTAACCGCGGAAGTCCTTGTGAACAGCTGTGCTACGACCTGCATGATGGCATGTACGAGTGCGATTGCAAATCCGGCTTTATACTCCGGGCAGACGGCTACAGTTGCTATGGTAAGTGTCTTTTTCTTGGAATTATATGGTACGTGTGGCATTTGCCGAGTATGAAAAATTAAACTTTAAACAAAACGTGCACGTAGAATCCGGTCGGTTGGTCTCTACTCTCCCGGAAATAATGTAAGAAAGACTATTATTCGTTTTGCTTTCATTGAGAGACATGTAATGCCACGAACATCATGTCGCAGACTATTTGAACGGGTGCGATTTATTTGTTTGAGGGGTTTGTTCTGGAAAGTTTTAAATTATTGTTGAAGTTTTAATTAATAAGATGCGTTGCACTAAGTCGTATTTACGACAGCAATAATATCTGAATTTACTGTGCAAACTTTGAAGTTTCGAGCAAAAAATTTTAAAGCTTGATTCAGCTCTTGAAACTTGAAACGTGGTGCAAAATAGAAGTTTATGTTTGTTTAGCATCTTACAAAGTTTGGTGTTACACATTCTTTATCATAAACAGGTAGTAAATGTATTTGGATAATTTAATAATACAATTTTGATAATTTAATAATACAATTTTGATAATTTAAGTATATGGTAAGAAACAACGCAATATGTAGAGTTTGAAACTTCTTGAACTTATATACTCAGTGATTGATCCTACTTATATACATTTAAATTTTAAATTATGAATGTAAAGTTGTAATAAGGGGTCCAAACTTTTGTTATTTAAGTTTTCTCAAATATAAGGTTAATTTTTACTTTTTGTTTTAAATTCCTTCAAACTATGTAGGTACAGATGTTCGGAAAAACCTTAAAAGATTTCTAAGGGTAATTTGTTAGCTTATAGTATAAGAAAAAAAAACCCAAACTCATTACATGGATTGCTTTTCGAAATTAAAATGGTTGTACGTTAAGAAAAAACTCTTTTTTTCTTGAAAACGGTGCACCGTAGAAAAAGAAGAAAATTAGCCAATAAATTCGAATCTGCCAAAAAAATTAAAAAAAAATTTTTCAAAGCAAAATTGTACGCCTTAAATAGATTGACCCTAGTATCTTCTGCTCCTAATTAAGGTATATTTTTTTTGGTATCACTAAATGAAGCGTTTCCGGGCTTAGGTCCACAGGAGCTTTTTTTCTAAGCCTAAGCAACCACCCCTCGAATTCTTTCAACGTGTTCTTCCGGATACTCTGTATAATCTATACCATTGTGTATTCCAACCTCTGCAGTGCACTTTTATGTAAAGTTTCATTTAAGCTTCGCAAGTAAAGTTTTGTGCATAAAATGTATGTAGATAGGAAGTTGCTGTTAATAAAAATTCCAAATATATTGCGTTTGTTCAAAATACAAAATACAACAATAAAATATCAAATTATTATAAAGTGTTAGTGTGATTGAACAAAATTATATGAAATTTTCTCCATTACACAATTTATACAATGAAATTGAACTGACAATTTCATAAGTACCTAATATCAAAGGCGGACAAGTTTCCACAAGTTGTGTTTTCTATTTTGGCCATGCACTTGTATTATCAATTCTAAAACTCCCTCAAGCAGTTTTCGTCAACTTAACATAAGTTGTTGTGGGTATAACATTCTTTAGCAACATGCTCTAGGGTTTGAACTTGTCTTTCTAATCCTTTGACCTTAAAGACTCTTCAATTACTACTTCTAGAATAAACTTATGATTGTTATTTTTTATACGTACTTTCAAAATACAGTCATTAATGTTGATTATTAATACTGATAGGTAATCAATATATTTTCACAAAATAAGACGTAAAATTGTGAACAAAAACACACATACAAGAATATGCGCACTTTTAAGAAAAAACCATTACTTCGAATGTAAAAGTTTTGTAATAATTAAAATTAACAAAAGTAAAAATCACCTTACTTATCAGCTTATCACTAACAGCGTTAATGGAAGACAAAAATTTGTTAAAACACACTTAATGGCCAAACTTTCTGTATTTTATCGAAAACTCCCACTGTCAGAAAAGCTCATTTTCAAACTTTACAGAAAGTTATTAACATATAGGCAGGGAATTCTGGAAAGGAGGTTGTTAGTTCTTGTTTTGGGAAGGAAACTTTGAAAGAGGATTCTAATATTAATTGGTGCATACCATCATAATATCTACCTACTGCAGTAAATACTTGTAATTGTCTAAGTCTGTTCGATCTGTGGTTTCATTAGAACAATTACACGATTTAAGGGTGTCGTTATTTAAGCACCACATCTGCAAGATTTATCTCAGAAGACAAATTGAAGTTTCGTTTTATGGTTTGTTTTTAAATCCTATTCATTTCAAAATAATAAAGTTTCTAATTTTTTATTAAGTGGGTACAACTATCTGAACATGCTTTCATTTTTTTTGTTTTTTTTTTTAAATAAAACTTTTTAACAGAACTGTGAATTTTGTGAAATGTAATCAATACGATTTTATACTCTCGCACCTGATAAACATGTTTGCAACTTTTCATATAAAAAATCAGACAACTTGATAATATATTTCCAGCAGTGAAATCGTTTAAATAAAAAATCGCTACCATCCACCTTTATATAGCTTTCCGTTTATTTTTCCTCGGTGTTATCGGCTTTGCATAAACACGGCCACAAAACAGACGGCTTATTTATTGCTTCAAGCGTCCAAACCCGTGCAAGTAACACAAAATACAATTAGTTTATCCAGTTTAAACAAATGCTAACGAACTTTGTTGTTTATCTAGAGATAAACTCAACGGCCTCTCCGGCAACTTCCGACGACTTGAAATCTCCCATTCAAGAAGAAGAGGACGTGCTGTACCAGAAAGACGCCGTCTTTGACGCTCTGGAACTAATTTCGAATGTTTCAACCGAAACGAGTAACTTAACGAGCCCATCAAGCACCACACAGGGTCCTAGCTTAGAGCAAAAGCTGACGGAAATATCGGGGGTTCCCAGAGCCACTCTACCGATTTCAACTGAGCGACCGTGTCCTCTGGACTGCGGGCCTGGGGGCGGTTGTGTAGTTAGAAATTCAAATGAGGAACCTGCATGCTTGTGTCCGTTAGGCAGGGGCGGCGACCGATGTGAACAGGGTGAGTTTAAAGAGGGTATGGGGGTAGGTCACGGAAATTCGAATAACTTATAACGCCGATTATTAATAATGAATTGCGTTAGTCGGATGAATTAGATTTAATTTTATCTGCATGTGACAATTAAAAAAAAACTGAGGTTTTATTTACAATGCATAGCTATTAATTAGTGCCATCAACACGAATTTTTTAACTTTTAGTGGCACAAGTCGATAGAGTTAGTTTAAAAAACTATTTTTACAAATTGGACTCTATATTTAACAAGTTGGATAGTTTCCTTAGGGCAATAAATTACAACATGTTTATTTAAGAAACATATTTGCGTAGGTTCAACATTCAACAAATAAGCTCTGCGAAATTTCCGGTTTAATGTAAATAATACAAAAATTATTTATTTAGCAACATTAATTTTAGATTTTAGTTAAAAATAAGCTTTGTAAGATTTTCTGAAGCAAAATTGTATAAATTGTATTGTACACTGTAATACGCTGTTTCAAAACAACAGTTATGGAAGCTTCTTGCGAGCTTTTTAACGTCTATTCAAATGCATAATAGAGTCTCCAGAAGATAAATATCGCACAAACAACTCTCTGGGTTTACATTTTAATGTTTTCAGACTATTTTCTTATTTTGTAGTGAACAAAAAATATGCAGGTTAATGAGAAATGGAGTTTCAAGAAAAAATTAAAATAATTATACATTATATACTTCCAAATTTAAATCACGTAGCTAACAAAAAAATAACCATTATAAGTACTTATACATAGTACCTACTGTTTGATTATGAACAGTTAATTTTTTTTAAGATGGCCCAGTACGCATCATATTGCTTAGTTAATTATCTAATTCTCTACAGTAACTTTCTTACTGAAACGTAAATAAGCGGATATTGAAACTGGTTTTTTCTTGATTACAACATCAACATTTAATGAACATAATGAAATGTCAAAATTAGAGTTATATTGTTTTATTTGAAGTAATTTGACAGCTGGCTCGTTGGTCTAGGGGTATGATTTCCGCTTAGGGTGCGGGAGGTCCCGGGTTCAAATCCCGGACGAGCCCATTTTTTTTCTTTGTGCAAACATTTTTAATTACAAAACCCAATCGGAGTACAACATAAAACAAATTTAATTTATAACAATGGTAGGATAAAGGACTTTTGTTGTAATACAAGCTCTCAAGTTTACCTTTCGTTTGATTTTTCTGCTCGAATTGATGAGTGAAATTGACGCCGTTTTTTGTTTTCAATCTACTTTTAACATCCTTCGTTTCACCAATTTACTTCACTTAATCGATAAACTTTGTGGTTATGTCTTTCATATTTTGTTATTTCTTAAATCGAAGTAATTTTAGACGCACAATTCAGTTTTATAGAAACACACCCTTCGGCGTTATCGCTTATAATAAATTAAATTTTGGTAGAGATCGTTATTCACAAGGTGATCGAATAATTTTCAATTATTTTTTTAAGTATTCTTGTCTTATAATTTTATTAAAATTTAAAAACGATGATCGGTGCATTATTTTTACAATTTTATCACTGAAACTTTTTCAAACATGGAAAAATTGATGATGCAATTTTGTGACAAGAATAAAACTAAAACATCAATACATGTAGTCTTATCATTTTCCGCATTATTCATCCTACATGAACATGAGTATGAAATATATAATCTATAAAAATTTTAATATGAATTATGTATTCAATTTGGAAGCACTAAAAACAGAAGACGGCAAAAGGTAGAAATTGAGTAAAAGCACGGTGTAAGATATTTAGGTGATGCAGCGAGCTCTGCAAGCGTGTGGCCAAACCAGTCACGCTCCATTTAGAAAGAGATGGCGTAATCAGGACATCATTACGATCAACAATAAATGAAGGAATGAACCAAGAAGTTGCAGTTGTTATATTTTTTTTAATACAAGGTCATATAAAAAATACACGTCATATACCTACTACCTATACATGTGAATTTAAATTCTATAAGAAATATTATCTAAATGATAAAGCTTTGCTTGAACTTATTTTTATTACATGTGTTTCTGGTGCGAAATGTAAAACAAATACATATTGAATTCTACTTGAAAACAGTTATTATATTAAATAATTAGTAAATTAGTAAGTATATTAAATAATTGAATAAATCAGTATTTAATTAAAAATAATTCTTTTTAAATAAGGTAATTTTATGAAACGGATTATCGAGGACAAAGATTTTTTCAAGAACATAAATACCTACATATTTCGTAGGAGCATAATATTCTAAGGGCCAGTTGCATAATCGAATTTAAAGGAGCATTAAATTAAATGTTGTTTAGAATATACTAATTACTACGGACTTCTTGAGCAAAATTTCACATTCTAAATCAACATTGACTTTAAAGTCTTTTTAATTTGATCATGAAACTGACCCTAAGTAAAATTTAATTCTAAATTAAAAATTATTAGGAATTGTAAAACTGCCGTAACACACCATTAATTTATCAAAAATTTATTATTAATTAATTCAGTTTTTGGACTGTAGTTAATTATGTATCCAGAGAAAAATTAAATCAGAGAGATTAAATATATAAGAGTTCATTTCACACACCTTGCGTCGATTACTACTTTTTTAAATGACGTTACTTTGAACTGAACTTTATTTTATAATTATTAAACCAAAATTGTCACCATTCGGAATTGAATGTAAAGACCACAGACTAGAAGGTAAATAAATAAACAGAAGGTAATAAACCTTTATTCTTATTTAAAAATATTTCAAATAAATTTTGTTTGCTATTTACTTCAGCTATATTTGATTTCACTACTAAAATAAATAAGTAGATTACTATTATTTATAGATAATTATTAAAAACAGCAATCAAAAAAATCTAAATTTAGAGTTGCTTTTCCAGTTCTTTTTGCTTTTCTGCTTCGTTTAACTTGTGGTTCAAATTTAATAATATCCTGGACAATCTGGAAAAATAGTACTGCTTCTTCTTCTAATTTTGGTTTTTTGAGATAAAATTTGACAAAATTTGGATAATAAGCTGTTTCATTCTAGAAAAATTATGTTTTATGGTAGTTATAATTTTAATTAATTTTCTTTAGATTTACCGTATAACAGCCAGTTTTTATTTCACGAATTATATGTTTTGCTTTAAAATGTTTTTTACACACATGATCCTTTACAGTGAAAATAGAGTCTTTTCGGAATTATACGATTAGGCAACATTTTCCGTGGTAGGTAACGGAAATAAAGATAATTTTTCATTATTTTTAGCATAGCCACTTTTAAAATTGGGCACACAACATTTTCTTTCTATTTCAAAATGTATAAACATGTATTAGAACAATATAAAATTGCTGAAGTACTCGTAACCACCTCACATTATTAGGCGGACTTTCGAGAACGAATGGCCCGCATATCTAAAAATCTTACACCGTGAGTTATGTGCACATATTTTAAAGCCCTTTTAGACGACATCTTTTGAAACTTATTTGAATTATTAGTATTTCAATTTTTCTTAGAAAAATCAAAATATTCAGGGTAACGATAAAAAAGCTTTTTTGTTTTTTTCTTTTACTCTTTTTCTTTCTTATGCTTTGCTCTCATATGAAAGCAAATATTTGCTCTTATGCGTTGGTGCGCTTTCTCTTTCTCTTATTTGCTCTTAAGTGTTTATACGCTCTCTCTTTCTCTTATATACTTATTAAAAATGTGTGCACATGTTATAAAGCTCGCTCTCTTATTTGAATTATTTTTTGATTCTTGCCAAAAATTTTATTGATTTTCGGCACTCTTAATTCTCTATTTTAAAAGAAATATTGTCCTGTGGACTTAACAACAAATGACCAATTTCGCGTATTGATTTCAATGTGAAAAATTCAAGTTTTTTATTATTGTAGAAAAATATGATTTTTAAAGATTGATTCAAGAACGTTTTATCCCTTTTTTGAACCTAAACTAATTTTTCCTGCTACTTCACATGTATTAGAGTAATGGTATATTTAAAAACTACAAACGTAGCTCATCAAGCACAAGAAGAAAAGTATGTTCTCATTAAAAGAAAAGGAAACGGAGGAAATCATTTTGCGCAGATTGAGAAAGATATTTCACATGAAGCTACAACTGATACTTCAATATCTTTAATAATAATTAAGAGAAATGCTGTATCATGACATGCTTTTCCAACTGATCCTTCACAACATATTTCCTTTATTACAACTTCAGCAACAAAGAAAACTCGTAAAGCTCACTATTGCGGTTGTAGGTCTTTCTTTTTCGTGCAAAACTTTTCCAAGAATTGGTAGCGATGGCTAGACGTGGTGCTCCCATCGCTAACGTGTGGGCTGTAATAAATAAGGGCTGCAGGTGGGTAATCTGACCCTAGCGTCGTATTTCTACCCCTGTATCGGCTCGACTGCTAACAGGGGCGGTTCAGAATGAAAGAAGGGTCGGTCCACGTCTATTAACTCCTGCAGATTGAAGTTGTTAGGTCCGGCAAGACGTTGCAGCATTCACCGATTTATAAATAAACGGCCAAATTTCTTCGAGTAATTGCATCGCAAGTTGACAAAAATAACAAAACATGTAACATAATGACTTGGAGGCTTTTCATCAATTATTCATGCTATAGATTCAGTATACGGAATCGACTTTGTAAATTCGTTTGTTCTGCATTTTGATCATTCCTTTCACGTTTAAATGTGTGAGTATTGTATTATGGCAACTCTACCTCCCTCGTTTTCTTTACAAAGACTTTGAGGCACTCCGAAAGAAACCCTATCGTGTTGCAATTTCAATACAACAATCAATAAATTGAAATATATTTCTGTGCTGCTTTAAGATAAAGTTTTTTGTGCAACCACTTAGTCTTTGATCCTGCAAGAGAAAATTATCTTGGAATAAACAAAAATGACAAGTTGTTTATTGAATACACAGAGAAACTTCGTTATGTGCAAGTTGTCTCTTTTCTCCCCTACTGGAAATTACCTGCTTCAAAGGAATAATAAAACAAGTGAGGAACGAGAGCAAATTTTGATAGTTGCCCCAATTTACAATTGCGGACGGGATAACAAGGTTACTTTGGGTAAGCTTGGGATTAGAGAGTAATAGATAAACATTATGTAGGGATTCTTTGACAAGTTTAAGTAAGATTAATCGAGATAAGTAGCTGCAATATTTACTCACTTACCGCAAGGTGCTCTAGGAAAAATCCAATTATCCAAAGTTAAAAATAAAATTTTCATTTTGTAGAAGAAAGTAATTACAAATTAGTTACCAAAAAATGAACTAAAGGGATTTTTTGGTATTGGTACGCCTGTAGAATGTCCACAATTGATCAATACACAAGGTAGAATATTTCAAGTTATTCACTAAAATTCACATAAAACGTTACTCCTATAAAATTGGCTGGCGTGTGTTATAGGAGATTGGAAAGCTCCCATATGTCCATCGAAATTGAACCGTTTATTACCGTTTTACTCACATTAAATCACATAGAACAGGTAAACTGACCGTAATACATCAATAATCACAGCAATTGAACACTAAACTCGGACAAAACTCACTAAAAATTAAAATTTGATAAATTGTGCGAAAAATATTTATTTTATTAGGTTTTTGGACGTGAAGTAGCAGTTTTTTTTTAAATAAAGCTGTTAAAATATTTAAGTTTTATTAAGTAAAATAATTTTTGACATTTTCTGATCTGGTACGTCCAAGTTTCAACTCAAAAAACTCGAAATTGCTGTACATTTCTCCATTTTTCTTCAGTTCTTAGAAAAAACAAACAAACTTTAGTACCAATTTACATTTATTTAAGTACCAGAGTACATATTGCATTATAGAAAATGGCCATAGTTGTAAAAAGCGAATCTTTTTATTAAGTGTAGAGAAAAAAAAACAGGTAATTGCTGAAAGCTTTCGATTAACGCAAAATTGCATCGACTAAAGGTTGAACTGAACTTATCCAATTAAATATATCGTCTTTGTCTGCTTCCTCGATAACAAGCAGCTTTTTACGCTGTTGCTATACCTTTAGCTTCTTAATTATATCTCCAATACCGTATGGGCAAAGAATAAAAAAAAGGAAAAATCACACAAATTAATCAAAAATTTTTAATAATAATAAAAAAAATTAAAGTAAATCGAAAGCAAAGTTACTTACTACGCCCCTGCATTGTGACAAACTTCCGAAATACATCTCCAAAATTAGTTCTCATGCCTGAGATGAATATTCCTTTGTGCAATCAAATTCATAAATTTCAGAATACTTTTATTCGGTATTGTTAAAATTTTCTTTATGTTTTCTCAACAGTCTCTGTGTCCGATTAATTCTAGTGAAACTGTCTTGATAGGTTTATTGTAAACTCCATATAAAACTTTCATACAATGCATTAATTATGAAGAAAGAAAAATGAAAACGAAACCAATAACATATGCCAAACAATACATTTGTTATCGTTATATCGATAGTCACTGTGAAATATAGCTGCTCTAAACACACCTTAATTGCAAAATCGATACAGAAATAAGCCGCCTCAACGAGTGGAAGCGAAACCAAGTGTATCAGGAGAAATAGATGACGTTTTTAATTAAACGAACTGAACTTTTCTTATTACGGAGATGTTTTATTAAGTTATGTGTAAATTATTGCTTGCGTCCAATCGAAACTCTTCGACATGATGGACTTTTTGTAAAGCAGTTTACGTTCAGCACAATCTAATTTGGTTGTATGGAATTTCACTGAAAATTGAGTCTAGCGCAAATCGTGAATTTTCCGAACAATAGAAAAAAGGAAAATCGCAAATGTAATATTATCACGCCGAAAAATGACGGAAACGAACCTACTAATAATAATATGCAGTGGAAATTGTGTGCATGCCAACATCTGCGTGACTTTGAACATTACCAACTCAGTTTTATAGGCAGTTATTCCTGAGAAGCTTTTAATCGTATCCTGAGGAATTTACGGTGATATGTTTTTTTTGCCACGTAGGACGATTTTTCTACGCGTTCCACGTAAATAAAGAGAGAAAAGATTACAGAAATAAAGAAATAAGCTTTTTATTATTGCAGCACGGAAATATATATTTCGTGCTTGTTAAGAAAAAACATTTATCAAGGTTTATTTTTTTTCCTGACGAACCGGTGTGAAATTAAGGAGACTTGATTTGGAGGATGTGAATGATCGTATCGGTTTGTAAAATGACATATTCGTATGAAAATTTTGTTATATAAAATAACACATATTGTTTGCATATGATATAATTCCCATTTTCAATTTTAATTGCCTTGTTACACAACTGACATAAAATCATTTAAGATACAAAATAAATTACATTAAACCCTGACTGTTTTAGTTGTAACCGACCAATTTAAATGACAAATGAATTGCATATGTACATTTTGTTGTTGCCCGCAAAATTAACATTAAAATGCAATTCATATTGAAACAAGTAAATGGTTTATGGTTAAAACATGTATAGTCAATCAACGTCAATTACTCAACTCAATGTAAGTATAAGTAACCGTTATAAATGAAGTTAGAAATATTTGATTTTGAGAATACACGATAATCTAGTTTTTAAAATAATCCAGTTTTTTCATCTATTTTGATATTGGTACAAAATAGGGTATGCACAGCCTAAATCACATAAAAGTTACAAAAAAATAACATTTTATTTATGGACAGACATATTCTCTAACGCTCTCATAAAAAAAGTGAGATAGAAAGCAACAGAGAACTGGAATTTAGTATTAATGAAAACAACTTTCTCTACAATTTTGATCGCCGAAAATAAACCGTTTTCTTGATATGGCATCGGCTCGTTGGTCTAGGGGTATGATTTCCGCTTAGGGTGCGGGAGGTCCCGGGTTCAAATCCCGGACGAGCCCTAACTTTTTTTATTATTTCTGTTAGATTTTGTTTCCAATAATACTAAATTCTACGTATGAAATAAACTGTGAAATATAAATGAATGTTGGCTTCGTACAACATCGTAAATTTAAGTACTACACACTACGTTGACGTTAAAAATTTTAGATTATAATTTAATGTTGCTAAATGAATGTAATGGACTCACTGTAGGTACATTTCAAGCCAGAAGCTGCTACGTCAATCATAATTAATGTTTTGTGTGTACTTGAAATAGATTTCATTTCATCATCCCCTATGGAAATGGACTTTTAAAAGGAAATGTCGTCGCCCGTCTTTAAAACTGATTTAAAATTTAAACCTTTTAAAAGCTATTGGTTAATGAAAATCGTTAAGTTGGACAAAGAGTTCTTTGCTTTAAAACTTTTTAATTTTTGTTTACAAAACTCAGTCGCCTATAAAAAATTGAAATCTGGTTTTATACAGGCTGGATTATGAAAAATGCCCCAAAAGCCATAACTGCATTATTTTTAAAGATATGACAATACCTACTACCTAACAAAGTTGCACAGTTTAATGTCATCTATTGTTAAAAACAATGTTGCTTCCTATTTCACCGGAACTGACATTAATTTTAATTGGAACACCTTGTATATTTTATTATTTTTGGATTCCTCCTTAAAATTGTCTTTAACAAGCTCGCTATTAATCACTAACTTTTGTTTTTAGGCAATTGAAAAATTAAATTAAATAAAGTAGCCTGTGGAAAGAATAGAACGTTTTTATTCATTTTATCTAAGACAAGCAAACGACTGATAACAAAAAATTGTTCAATTTTGATCAAAGAAGTATTGTAATTCCTTTAAAAGTAATGAAATTATGACTCGGGGCGGTTTTTATATCCCAGCCTGTATTATGAACTTGAAAAATAAAAAATAACTAAATACATATTTCAAACTCTGAGCTGAAATTTTTAGCCTCTGTACATGAAACATAAAAACCAGACGAGTATAGGTAGGTTTTTATTTAACATTTCTATTTAATAAATTATTATTAAAAGGGGCAAAAAACGCAAAGCTAAATTCTAAAATTGTTCAGTTTTAAAATAAAACAAAAACTTCGGAAGTGCTTGGGTGCTCAAGCATCCATAAAGTTGGTCATTTTAAAGGAAGAATTTTAAAGTACTTAAAATTTTACGCTAATCTGACTCGTAAAATTTAGAAAAAACAAAAATTCTTCATCTGTAAACTACATTTTCTACATGTAAATAAAAGCAGTGCTATTCATACAAAAGGCTTTTAAAATATATAACTTCACTCTCTGGTTGATGCTTCCTCTTCAGAGTTTTATTTAAATTTTAATTAAATCGTTTCCAATTTAAATAAGGCGACGTTTTTCTGCCTGTATTGATTAATTGCTGTATTTGATAAACTACTCTTTTATGTTTTTGCTCATTTACTTGCAAATCTACAAAAATGATTTTTGTTTTTTATTTAATCGATTGCAGGAAAAAGAATGTAAATGAGTTAAGAAAAGTTAGGTAATGTAATATTTTTATTTTCTATTTAAACAAAATCCATAAATCAACATTTTTTTTAGCTTAGTTTTTTACTATTGCAGATTTGATAAAATAACTTTGTAATAGGCAATAAATGATAAAAAGATTAAATTAATCTTTTAATTCTGTCTGAAACATTACATAGCGATGATCACTCCTTGATGACATTTTATAAACAACGCGGCTCGTTGGTCTAGGGGTATGATTTCCGCTTAGGGTGCGGGAGGTCCCGGGTTCAAATCCCGGACGAGCCCACAACTTTTTTTCTTTTAGTTATGGTGCCTATAAATTAAGATTAACACTACAATTATTACAAACTCTCCTAGTTATAAATAAATTATGTTTCCTCGGGCAAACACTTTAAATCTGATCCATAATTTACCTAAATCCCGCAGTACTGCATTGCTGTGCTAGATTACTTAAGAATATTATCGTTATTTTGCTAAATTATGCAACAAGAGTTACGTTGTAATTACTTCAAAATTGCGGTATCTTCATTTTTCATCACTCCCTAGAGAATAACGAGTATCAAATATGCTTAAATTATGTTATGAGGTTTCTAATTTCACGTACGTTCTATAACATGTAATAGAAATTTTAATCTAATTTTTCAACAATGAAAAGCTACTCTTAGCCTTTGATGTTTTACGATACATTTTGATTGTTATTAGTAAAGTGTTATTGTTGGAAACTTGGCGTTATCTTTTATTAATATAACTCTTGCTGGAGTATGCCTTGATATTTTAGATCCATTCAAACTTTCGGCAAGTTTAATGCAATTTGTGTTCAACCCGGAAATTAATAGGCCCTGTAACATTACATGACACGCTTTGTTTGAAATCGTTCCGTTGATTAATATTAAATCCGTCAGGATCTGGTTGTCATATTCCAGGTTATTATCCTTTGATTTTGTAGGGGACCTTCGCTCCACTGTTGTACTACTATTCAATAAAATTTTCAGTCGAGAGACATATTCATTAAACTTTCCTTAGAACTGTTTTGTAATTTGTCAACGTTACGAGTGTTCATTAGGAGATTGAGTATGGAAATTGAGAAGGGCAAAGTGAAATACAAGTTCTATCAAAAGCATTGTTAAAATATGTATTGAAAGAGATTTAGAGTTTTTTTTTAACTTTTTGTAATCTTCTGCGCTGATTGTCGCTGAACTCAATTATTAGTGAAGAAAAAAAATAATGTTTTGTAAAACAACTCTTCACAAATTTTAGTAGCTATTTTTAACTTAATCTGTCCATCCTTTGAGACTTTGAAACTTTACAAGATAAAAGATAAAAAGTCACAAGAAATAATATGTGACCAGAATGTGCATGTTTGGGCAGTAATGAACATACAAATGGGTGGTTGTTAAAGAATTTATTTTTATTGATCGCATATCTGCAAAGAAAAATAATATCTAGTGAACTAGACATCCTTTTGTAAAATAAAAACACGTTCATTGTCTAATCATAATTTCCAGTCTTTAAAAATATTCAACTAAATATTTATTAACGATTTTTCTTTCTTCTAATAAAAACTAAAATTGATAAAAGTTGACTATTTTTTCCATTGATGAAACAATTCAACCTTAAGCTATGCTCGAAAAATATTGTTTCAAACAAGCTCTTCCACTATGAAATTCTTTCAAAGCATTATTTTTAATTATTACAAAATAAACTTGCAACAGTTCAGCTAAGCACAATTTTAATTCAGTGAGATAACAATGTAAACCGAGTTTTGTATCACTACAGCGCGTTTTGTTCTCCTATAAACACAATAGTCATTCTGATTTTTTAATTTTCATAATAGATCAATTTTAGTTAAAATATCCCATCTTTTAAAGTTAATTTCTAGTTTTATTTTGCAGTAAACACAAAGCACAATCCGATTATTCAAAACTAATCAAAACTGTTCTCGTTTTAAATGTATAAATATTTTTCCGCAACATAGCAATAATAGGGATTAAATTATTGATTAAATTATGTTGAGTAAAGCAATAAAATTAATCCACCATTAAAAATTAATAAAAGTTAAAGCGATATTAATTTTATGTTACTTGCTTTCGTTACAGCTCTGCGCTTCAATAATATTAAAATTTGAAATTTTACTCTTTTTCAAACATTTACATGTTATATGAATGTCTAGGTCAAGTGTAGAAACTTTATTAGATTTTATATGGATAGAAAGTATTGCATAAATTAAATGAAAGAATTTTCACTGAAATAAAACTTTCATAAAGTAATAAATTCTGACTTGACACACTTTGCACTGCGTCAAATAATGTAAAACTCTTTTTTGCATATTCCATAGAAAGTGGTCACGTTTTGTTAACACGTAACGTAATTATCTCAAAGTTAAAATCGGCATGTAAGTAATAAATTTGGAATTGCTACGTGGGAGCTGATTTGCATGTTCAGGACGCGATGAATATGCAGATCCACATTTTCAGCGAATAAACTTTTAGGAATTGCAAAATTATTCCCCTGATTTATTTCCAATAAGATTTTACAACACAATAACTATGAAAATAATAAATAGAACATTTTTTACGTCAAGTTTTGTTACGTGATTACGGACAAATAGAATAATTGTTACCGTATTTGCTCAGCAAATTGCAACACCGTTGAGTGCACATTCTTGTTCAAATATTTGCTCAAAAGAGTTCGACATACCTAAGCGCCCATACCCTCCTCCACAAACATACATTCATTATATATAAGTACGCTCACTTTAGTATACATTTGGAGGCTTTTATTGAAAAATATTCAAAAAGCTGTAAAAAAATCACTCGCTGTATTTTTGATACGATGGACCTGTAAAAATCAATAATTTAGCAAATCCAGCAAACTTTTTGTTTCAGCAAAACACTACTAAAATATACACAAAATTATTGCTCTCCCAACGAAAACTAAAAATTTTCAGTTTTGAGAAAAACTGCATTGAATCTTTGATTGTTAATGAAAAATCAAGGAACTGTTTAATATTATTAAAAATTACTGAAGGTCTATGTTTTGGTAATAATAGTGTTTATTAAAAAAAATTCTCATTGTTTTTGTATTTTAGGCCTTACATAAGCCATCGTAACTCAAAGCCAATTTTTATGAGTTACTATAGTTTTCGTTGAGAGAGTCGATATGATTGTAACCTGTCAGTACTATCACGATAAACAATACAACGTCTGCTTTTTCTGTGCTTTGATGGTCTTATTTTACATAATATTTGTTAATGAAATTAATTATTTATTTTTCCTAATGAGTATACCTCTACTCGAGAGATTTCTATTCATGCAAGATTTATTTGGCGAAGATTTTCTTTGTAACTCAAACGCAATTTCCCTGAGTAAGGGAAAGCGTAGAAGTTTTATCAGTAATATGAACCTAATTATTATTATCCCTCTACGGATGGCTGCATGGTGCAGCATTAATTATAAGTGGAAGAAAATTTCCGCGTAATTTGTGAGTAATCGTTTCAGAGAGTTGGCAACTCTAAAAAGCCTTATTTACAATACTCTTTCTTTACTTCTTATCACAATTTACTTTAGTAAGTGTTAAAATGTCATTTGAAAATGTGAGGTGGTAGAGTTCACATTTATTGTACATTTAACAAAAAGCTAATTACATTAAACCGTTGAATGAGGACACTAGTGTACTCGTATTCATTGAATGAATAAACTTTTTTACGAATACTCGGATTAAATACCACTGACGCTACTAGTTTAACTCAGTTTGAGTTTACACTGATCCTAAGTAAAATATTTTTGTTCGTTTTCAAAAATTGATTCACTATTTCTTTTGCAATTTTTAAAATCCTGTTCTATGAGTTTTGTTTTATTTTAATTGTATATGTTCCACACAAAATACAAGTAGGGAATCAAAAGAAAATAATAAATACTTTCAGTAACATGTAAGTTTTAAAAAGTATAATTCAATTTTAAATTTTACTTTAGGTGTGGTTGTACAATAGTAAGTACACTTGTTTTTGATTTTTTAACATCTTTAAATGCTGCGTCTTATTAAAGATAATAAAGTTGGTAAAATATAATTATAGCTATTTCGCAAAATAGGGTTTTAGGGGACGAATCGTAATTAACGAGGCGATGAGGCGACGTAGGAGCCGAGTCTTTAATGAGAGGAGTCACCTAAAACCTTTTGCGTACGTGGTGCATACAAGATTTTTTTGTTAAAGCTCCCAAAATACGAACTCACACCTCTTACTAATTGGGTCATTGCACATATTTTTTATTACATATTGTAAATCTTTATTAAAAAATAATTGACCCATGCTTTCGTTTTTTTTTGAAATCTTAATTTTAGTACAAAAAAATATATCAAAAACTCGTAAAATCAAATAAATTCAAAACACGTGCGTTTTCTGCTTGCTGTGAGGTAATAATCTTTTTTTTTTTGCTTTGCGCTCATTGCTGTTTGAATGTCGGTAATGCAGATTGCAGATCTGTTATATTTTGGTGTTTGTTTATTTTAATATCTGTGTTCTGTGTATACAATAATAATTATGATGGCAAAAATGAGTACATTTAAACGTTGTGATTAAACATCCGCTATATTATTGTTACGTAGAAAGCGGGAATTTATCTCGGGTTTAAATTCTACCCCAAACTTAATAATCGAAATTATGGTATTTCAAACTCTTCCAAGTTAATTTTATTGATGGATCTCTTCTTTGTAAGGTAATCACTAACGTATAAAAGTAAAAAAAACACAAAAACTCCGATGGATTCAACACCTATAAAAAAAAATTTGTTAAATGAGTCCCTAAAACAGCTGTTTCGAGAGCGTATACAAAAAAATTAATTAATAGGTACAAGTAAATTTTGCTGATAATTTCTTATTTTAAAATTTGTTTTTGTTGTCTAGTAATTACAATTAGATTTGATGGATTCGACCCTTGCCAACAACAACCATCAATAACAAACTTGTTACTATTTATGACTGTAAGTTTTGCTGGAAATACATTTTGACTCATGTCACGAACAGTCAAACAGACTCAAGACTCAATACCTGCAAATACCCCCGAGTGTTCGATTTGGTGTTACTTTGTTTATGTGCTACATCTGTCAATCTCTTCCCCATGCATTTTTAGGGGCTTTACATGCCGATGCGCATATATACTCCTATCCGTTTCAAATATTATGGTTGTCGGTGCATTTCCGTCTACCTGCTACGTGATCCAATAAAGTTTCAGTGAGCAGTCAATTTTCCGTTACACTTGTCTACGACACAGATGGTGAATCTGTTCAATGAAATCAGTACTTAATTTCAAACATGCATGACCGCGACGGTCTGGTCGAACTTTGCAAGGGTGAATTTATAGCCCAAATTGCATTTCTTCTTGGGTACGAACCCCGAACTATAAATTTTCATGCATAAGACTTACTCGAAAATGGCGAGAGCAACAGCTTGACTTAGAACTATAAAAACGAAAAAGAAGAAAGAAGAACCGGAAAACTTGCTTTAGGTGCAACTGATTGATATCGTTTGGAAATTTGATTCAAAACTCAATTTGGAACATAAGTTTATGTGGCGGGTCGAGCCGGTATTATATTATAGCGACGTTTTTTCCATATTTTGATGAATTTGTGATTTATTTCGAAGTGATGCTATAAAATGATTTATGTAGCAAACCCAGTTGCAACGAAATTTTAATTTACCGCCTTGCGTTTATATTACTGCTAATTTTTCATTAATATTGTCATGTTGGCAGTTGAGCAACGTAAAATCAATTATTTTCCTCCGATAAAAGTTGTGGATTTTACAACTAGAAAGAAATAGAAGTGTGAACTTAAGTTTACTCTAGTGTTCTGGTCGTCGAGTGATTGACACAATGTTACAAAACTGGTTCGCACTTGTGTATAAAGGGTTTTTACTTCGACTATCACAAAATATATCTCCCTATTTGAAGTAAAACGCTGACAAACAGTCCACTCTAAACCAGACCCAAAATAATAAATAATAAATTATTAAATGTGAAATAAATGAGTGGCAGTGTTGCATTCCGTTTGCAGAATCATTAATTCAATCTATTATTAGCGCCACATTGTATGAAAGTGCTAACCCATTCCCATTATTTAGAAAGGAAGATAAATTATAAATTACCGAAAACTGCAACAGGATTTAATTAGCTCAGCTTTACTATGCTATGAGATCCGCAACAAAACATTTTAAAATCAATTTTCTCGTTACTGTTCAAATGTAATCCCCGATATAAATTTGTAAAACCATTATAACGTATTTTATTGAAAAATCCTGTCCTTTTTATTAGATTCATATGAGATCAGACGAGATAGGAAATTAAATTTTCTTTCCAAAAAGTTTGAGCCCAAATAAAGTCGAGTGTACAATAAATAAGATTTTATTAGGACAGAATGGGAGAAAAAGAATACACCAAAATGAAAAATTTTGTCGCAATGGAAAAATTTGTATTAAAATAAGAAAAATGAAATGCAAGAACTATTGTTCACATATCCTTCTGTAATTATTTAACATTTCTTCTATATTTGATCGAGGGGAGATGTGAGAGTCTCCAAATCTGCTTCCAATAATAATTCGGTCGTCTTTTATTGGAAGACAATTGCACGACCGGCACGTCCGCGCAGTTATTTGACTTATTTGTCGCTTTTACGAGACATTTATGTAAGGTCTCGAAGATTGTTAGTAAATTGAATGCAAACATTGTCACAGCAGAGCCATGACGCTGCCATATTTCCGCAAACAGAATCGATTGAATAAAATCTATTTGTTTTTCACTTGCCACGGTAAACCTACGAGCAAGCAGTCTAATAAAGTTTTGACGACATTCTAACTACATTTTCATCCTTTTCCTGAGTCAACTGCGAAAGTTTCCACTTTACTTACAAGAGGACACTTTGTATCCGACAATTCCGGTTCGCCACTGCCTCTTAACTATCGGAATTTTATTTTTTCGCTAGAAATGGAGATCCGGTCGCCGCGGTTCACAGGATCGAGTTGGCTTGCGTTTCCGGCTCTTCGTGGCGCCTACAAGCACGTCCAGGTCAGCCTTGAACTTCGTCCGGAGGCCTACGATGGAATATTCTTCTTGACCGGAGAAAGGGACGACATGGCTGGCGATTTTATGGCCCTTTTACTGCATCAAGGATTTGTGGAGTTTAGGTAAGTCTCTTGTCGCTGTTTCCGGTGATAGATAATTTATCTTCGTGGTATTTATGATGACAGGATCATTGTGAGAGATAAAACACACAGGTGGATTTTTCCACAAAACAGAAAAATGTCGCCAGGGAAAAATCGGTCTGATAGCAAACCTAAAAAAGCGCTTTAAACGCAAGAGGAAGAAACGTTTTATAATAAAATTATCTCTCATTTTATTCTTGGGAAGAAAACAACGTCTGTAATAAACAGTGCTTTATTTAGATTTTACTCAAACTTAACAACAACAGCATAAAAAGTAAAAAACATCTTTACATAAGTTTAAAGCTTATAGGGTAATGTCAATTTCAAAAGAATTCAAGAAATTAAACTCCTTTACAAAGCTTTTATGCTTGTTTGAATTATATTATTTATCGTATTTTATATAGAGAGAAAAACTAAGCAATATCCTTTATTTTTTAAAACACATAAATGCCAAAAAACAATGCTTCCCTAATAATTAACTTTCCGACACGGAGAGAGAATTTTAAATTGAAAACCGGGAAAACACACTTGATGCATCATTAACACGATTGGTTAATTTGTTACCCAAATTACTCACGAATTCATTAAAAAATTCATGAAAGAGCTGCCATTTTCGTGGAGGGTGAAGTTTTTTGATCACGGCTTGAATAGGTTGTAAAGGGTGATGAAAACAGGAGAGTTGCCGACCAAACTAGTTTATGGATCATTAACAGCCTGGAAGTTGGTTAGACAGTTAACAGTTATGCTCAGCCAGAAATTGTTTTGGTCTATTAATAATGCCACGTTAATGTGTGTTTTGCTTTAGGGTGATGTGAATCAGATTAGATCTCTACAAAGTTTGTAATCCTATTGAAACGGAAATTTGAAAGGTATTTGAAAAGTAATTAATTAACTTTGAAATTTATCAGATTGAAAACTTTCAACCTTAAAAAATTATTATTGATTTTTGGTCAAAATTATCCGTTTTTTTTAAATTCGTGCCAAATTAAAATGTAAATCAACTAGATTAACAAGTCTTCATCGCAATAAAAGACGTTTTTGCAAAGCTCATTTATTAGAAAAAATGCACATACAACAAAGGTCACAAAAACTAGATGATGTGCTAAATTAAATGTTTATGGGAAAAATTGCACTAACATTTTGCATTTTCTTTATAATCCAAGACTTCAGGTGCCTTGAAAGCAACATATTATTATAAGTTGATAGCATTCTGCAGTTATCGGATATGTGCTTATTTATTTTTATAATCTACATCAGGGTATGCACACATGAGATTGCATATTACTGAACAAATTCCATGCATCGAAACATTCATGCTTAGACACTTATTTCGATATTTATGGTTGAAAGTTATGTTTATAAATTGTAAAAACATTTGAAACAGTTATGATAAACTAAGCTTTTATTTTAACTTGCGAATTAATAGTAATTTAATGAATTTGCGTTTTCCAACTAATGAAAAATTATACATAATGCAGATGTTTTATTTTTGCTGCAATTTGAAGTCATTATCTTTTCCAAATGCGCGTGTTTCCATGTTTAACTAGTATAAAAAGATTAATAGTACACAAACAAAATTTATTGCGTTTGTCTAAAATAAACAGTACAAATGTATAATACTTATTTACTGTAAGAATATGTATGGCAAATATGTAAATCTCACATAATTTAATCACATAATTTCGTTAAAATTAAAAGCAATGAATCTAAAATTCTAACAATGTTTTATGTAAACGTGGTTTTTTAATTCAGAGTCTATCACTTATTTCATATCATTTATTTCGATTAATATACCTAATACCGAAATCAGCTCAGTCCTAACTATGTACATACAATCTTACTAATGTTAATTATAGCTATTCTAGCTTTCATATTATCAAGCTTAAAAATTAAATCCTATAGTTACAACGCAATTCATCTTTAACAAATTAATATACTTGTTTGTACTTGTTTTTTCAATTGACTATTTACCTTTTAAACTCATGTTTTTCGACAGTAAAGCTTAAAAGTGTGGGTAGTAAGCACGTTTAAAAGTTAATTAGTTCATAAGCCGGAGTTTAACCGTAAAATGTCATACTATAAAAAGATTACCTCGTAAAACGGGACACTAATTATTTGTAATCTGTGGTATAGGATTGTAGAAACTTGTAATAAAAAAATTTTTATTTATATTTTATATTTAAACTTTGATGTACCTGCCTACATTGTTAAAAATAAATATTGAAATAAATAATCAAAAAAATTATGCATTACGCCAGGTTAATGAACTGAATGAAACTCATAAAAAAACTTTTCAATATCATTACAAAGTATGTTCTTAAGATTTAATTAAATTCTGAAGTTAAGTATAGTAATTGCTTTGTTTGTTTTTTATTAAATTTTAAACTAAAGTTTGTTTCGTGGAGATTTGCTTTTGAAATGGTAAGTTTTATCTAAATTAAAATCAAAACTCGTATTGTTGTTATAGTTTTGTTTTGTAGTTACAAAATTCACAAAAATTTTAGTACCAAATCATTTTATATAATTCAATTCAATTTTGTACATAAAAAATAATCACTGAATAGTTTTGTTTGTACTAAAGAGAATCTTTGCTTCTCTTTGTATAAAATTAGAGTGCAAATTCTCTTCTAATTAACAGGGAACATAGAGAGTGTGTCTATGTTGACAGTAGCTCTGCTTTGCATTTAAATTCTGTTACTTTGACACTTTGAATCGTTTCCATTAACTGCTGCCATTGATGTGTAAAAACTTTACAGAATTTGCAAGATCGGTAGTTCTGCCATATCACTATTAAATTTTGTATTTTTTTTCGTCTCAGTTGTATAACATGTTTAACTAGAACGAGAAATGCAAATTAACTTTAACGAAATTAACTCGTATTCCATTTTGGAGATTTTCCGTATTGATATGTTAACGGAAGGCGATAATTATCTTACGCTGCTGACAGTGTCTAAAATTCGGTTAATTTAGGTCGCTTTGGTGTTTTTATACTAAATATTTGAAGAGACGGTTTAACAACTCTCCCATGCAAATCGATCGATAAGTATTCGATTCACATTCTCTGCAATCTTGGACCTCCATAAAATTTCAAGTAGTACTCAAACAGAACACCCTGTAACCTTTTTCAACCCGTCGCAAGATCGATCTAGCTCTTAATACCGGCTGAAAGCCATATAAAACTTTTATTTTAGAGCGTCAAGTTGCCACTTCATATCTATTGTCTGACTTTGCCGACAGCGCCTTCAACAACGTAATTTTCCAACTTCTCAACCTTAAATCAGAATTAATTTTATTAAAGTTAAATAAAAATGTGATTAAATCTGCTGTTTGCAAAAAGAAGTCATGTTAACGGCGAACAAGAAAAAGCTTTTAATTTTATTAACAGTCTCGGAGCTTGTCAACTTGAAATTTAAAATTTCTTGACAACATAGAAGATGCAATTAATAAACTCTACATTATTTAAGTAAAATCTCTACCTGTTAATGCTTTTAACAAAACAATGCTAAATACGTGTGCCATCAAATTATTAAACAAATAACGTGGTAAATAGACCAAAAACTTAATTTATTGTAGTTTACAACAAAAATGTTATTATTCTAACTATTTAAGGAAAGTTTACGGCGCGCCTCCAAAGAAGTTAAATTTACTATAAAAGCCAACTGGGAAAGAGATTACATAATAACAAGACAGTTAATTAAACTTTGCACTGTGGTCGTTTGCTAAATTTAAATTTAACTATTATTACTGCGAAAAATAAAGCAAAAGATTACATCATAATTTATGTATTTAACAACAGTAATAATAAAAAATGTTTTGAAATGTATCTAAATGTATTGATTAAAAAAAACTATAACTGATTTAAATCAAAGCTTTATTTTAATTTTTTATTGAGTTGTACATCATTTTTTATTTGTCTGCTTTATAGATTTTCTTTTGGTCCTTTAAGGGACAATTGTGATGTGTTACTATGCAAACAACCACTTAAACAAAATTTTTGCATAAAATCACATTAAATTAAATAACTATCATGACTGTAAACATGACAATCTAAAATTTTACACCGCTTAAGCCATTATCTTAAATATTTGAACAAAGTCATAGTAGTAAAACGTGGCCTCGGGAAAATATATATTTCACGCGATATACGCGTTGCCTGTATCAAAATAAAACTCCCAGATGATTTTGTTTATATTACTGCAAAAACCTTTACTGCCCCCTCGACTCAAATGGCATCGAGGAAAATCCGTTTCCCGCAGGAACTGAAAAAACCTTTCAAAGAAGTGGATCGATTCACAGCTTAGAAAATGAATTTATTAGAGCAACTCCCACTCAAAACAAATCAATCCACCTCGTTACCAGCCTTTCCAGAATATTCATCAGCAACGTAACAACCGCAAAAATGTACCGTAATAACAGTTAATGCCGGATTTTACATAAACCACGCATTCCAGCAGACGATAATATTGATCGAATACCTGGCAGGTGGTGTGTACACGACAAATTCCGGCACCAGGGGTCGCACGACACGTGCTCGGGGTCAAATTCCTTATTCATGGCAAATTTGAAGAGTTTACGTAGGAAGACAGGTCTTAAAACAAAGCTGTCCCATTTGTCTTGAAACGAGTTAAACAAACATTCCTAGATCAGTGAAGGTTTGTCAATACGTTTCGCTTAATTTGTTAAGTGCATCTGAGAAATTTTAATTATAAAACGAGAGAACTGGACTGTCAATAACGACTCGACAAACTTGACATCTTTCAGCTGCTTTTATTACTTTTCTCCTAAACTCTTTAGATGAGTTGTGGCCAAAGTTGACTTGAAGCGACATTTATCTGACGCGTTGCAGCATTATTTAGATGGACGACGAAAAAATCCACCAAATGAAAAACATGATCAATGTGCAACAGCTTCAACTTTAACTTAACAAAACCTTTTTCTAGAGATGCACTTTCAAAAAATACAAACTACATACGAGTGAAATGTAATTATTATTTAATATATATAAAGTTTTTCAGAAAAAAATATTTCAGTTTTATATCAAGAACCTTAAATTTACTTTTTTTTGTGTTATGTTAAAGGATAGCGAATGTACTGGGTGGCAATTGACCAATTTTTGTAAATATTTTATTTTTTACTAAAATATTACCAATGCTGTTTTGTAATTATAAGTAACAACCTTTATCAATGTTTTATAAACTTTTGCAAACTAAAATTCAAAATAGTTTAATTTTAACTTGGTTCAAATTTTGGTGGAGGTGCCGGGATAAAATTATAACAAAATATCCGTTACTGTAAATAGTTTTTGTACTAATTTACAAATTTTGATCGTAAACCAAAACTATAAAAGTTTCACTTTTGTACACGTAAAGTTCTTTATCTGCAAATAAAAACAAAGTAAGCACTTTAATGACTAAATGTCACAAGTAAAAGTTTTACCTTTCAACCATGAAGTAAAAATTTTATTTTTGCGCTGATTTTTGCGTTTTTATTTTTACCATGACATTTACCAATGTTGTGTTTTTCTCTGCTTCAGCAATTCTAGAGCGGTACATTGTAGATCACCAACATTCCACCATTTGCACTTCTAACTGCACTAGTTAAATTAATAAACACTTTATATAATAAACACTAAAATCTCAACATAAATTTCGATACTGACGCGCGATGTTTGTTGTCCTGATTATTTTCTTCATTTACTTGCTAATTAGTGTTGTTCTCAATCTGAATATACAGAGCGCGCCAGAACTCGCGCCCCAGAGAAAAATTTCAACCAAAATAAGATACCAGAAACATGGAAAAAATGTTTAAAAAATTCTATCTGTCATAAATGTCTGTTTTCACATTTATTTTTCGACATTTGACATTTTTTTTATGTCAATTTAACGATATGTTTTTTGATTACTTAGTAAAGGTACAAAATTTTGCCAATAAAAGCCACAAATACCATTGAATAGAGTTACAATTCCTTGTTTCCTCTTCTAATAGCCTGTAGCAAAAAAACTTGGAAAATTATTTTTCCAACAGACATAAATACAGTCAAAGTGCAAAATTTAAACTCTCATAACTTCGGAATTTCTTATAGATATTTTTTTTTAACATTTTTTCCACGTTCCTGATATCTTACGTTATATGGCATTTTTCTCTGGGGCGCGAGTTCTGGCGCACCGTGTATTTGCAGTTTTTTTACTATATTCTGATTATTATTATGACTGAAATAATTACTGTATGGTGATAAAGTTATACCCAGAGTTACAATTTATTTTTTAATAACAGCAAAGTGTTCTTTCAATACATCCTGTTTCATATTCATATTAAGCTAAAAACAATTTCTTCAATTTAATCCAACAGCTTGCTAGAACTCGGCCGGAATTTTAAAACGTTTGTCGGTCAAATTTTGCAAACTTTAAAATTGCCGTTTTAATTAATAACAAATGCTTGGAAAACTTACTAAAAGCATTCTTGTGTTTAATTATGATTAACTTAATTTTAAAATTCCATAATGGATAAACAATTTCCATTGACATAATAATTATTATGCAAAATAATAATTTAGTTACAAATTGCATTTAAAAAATTGTTACAAGAAAATAGAAAAAAGCAAAAAATACACATTTCTGAAATTTCTATTTTTTTGATTTCTATTTTTTATTGTTATTATAAAAAAAACTTACATACGTATTTGTGTATCAATGTTAAAGTGGATTTCAGTCACCAGCAATTTTGCAGTTTATATTTTTATTTATTTTAATGATAAATTCAATTTGATATTTTAATGTATAAGTAATAAATATTTTATAAGCTTTAAAGCAAAACGTCATTAATTTGTATTTCGTTATTATAAAGTTTATAATTATTATTCATTGTTTCCTCTTTATTCTATCTATATTGAAAGTTTTTTTATTACATAACGAGGTAAAAATGCTTTTGTTGTGACAAATTATTTCAAACGTTTTGTCAAATACTCAGAGATAAGATGATTCACGAGGAATAATGAGCCTGACCAAATTTTCGATGCAACCAACATTACAATTGTCGCAAAATAACTTGAGAAGAGTAATGGTGATTGCATCGAGAATTAGGTCAGGCTCATTATTCCTCGTGAATCACCTTGTATAATTGTATAATTGTTTAGGTTAGTAAACATGTATTGGTGTACTTAATATTCTTAATACAGAATCAATTTCTTATTTTGCAAAGTTTTTTCCATATTTTTAAACAAAATTATTATTCTATTTCACTTTACGTAAATTTGCATTTAATAAATGACAACAAATTTGTCTTTGATAATATGCTCTTTCAACTGAAGACACAAGCTTTGGCTTTGAAGGAACCAATTTTAATTTTCACAAGTGGATTAAATTTCCTCAAAAAACAATAACTCCGAAGACAAACCATGAAAGCATTAATTAAGCGATTTAATTTCAAAACTGGTGACATTCATCCTGAATGTATATCGTCGGCAAGTCAAATGTTTACGTAACATAATGAACGTGTTAGTTAATTAGAATTTCACTTGGAAGCTCTAACATACAGCGGCAACCACTGCGGTGTAAAACAAGCAGGAAGTCCGCGGATTACCAAGCAGAATCCGCTGACTTCATAAATACGGCACTACTCAGAAGTTGTAGTTTACAAGCAGCCGCCTCTTGCGGTTAAATGTACAATCGCGCGAGACATTAACATTACTTTTGTCTACCATAATGCGCAAATAACGTTACTAAACCTCTGGTACTGTTTTTGCAGATTTGACTGCGGTTCCGGAGTCGGAGTTGTGCGATCCGAAGAGACAGTGCTGTTGAATCAATGGAACCATATCACGTTATACAGGCACAGGTGGGATGCGTGGCTGCAATTGAACGGTGGGAAACACGTTCAAGGACGTTCAAAAGGGCTGTTCTCAAGAATCACCTTCAGAGAACCCTTGTTTATTGGAGGTGGAGGCAACACCACCGGTTTGTCTGAAAAGCTACCGGTTGCAGTTGGGTTGAAGGGGTGCATCCGGCACTTAGAAGTTAATGACCATGTCTATAAATTTGCCCTCGAACCACATGGGGAAGCTTCCAAAGGATATGGCATCGGTAAGACTTCCGACGTTGTTTTTACGGGTATTTTAATCCTTAACAATACAAACGCTATTCTTAAGCATCAAATCGCTATCAGGAGAATCGTTTCAGCAGTGAAACAAAAAATAGACGAAAGCTCTGTTTTTGGTAATTTCAAATAGTTCTAGAGAAAATCAGTTTTTATAAAAGCCTTGCTCATTTCTTCTTTTTTTAATAACTCATTCCGAGTTGGTTTAAACATGAAAAGGTAGCTAAAATGTTTCACATGATTAGGTAAAAGTTACAAATCGTCTTTGTTTCAATACCTGAATCATGATCTTACTGCAGTGATAAAATTATATTTATGATCTCCCAGAGTCTGATCGTAAATTTTCATCCTTCAGCATTTTATTATTTCGTTTAGTACAAAAGATTGTAAATCATGTAATACTATTTTTCTTGAAGTTATAGCAGACTTCTGAAATAAAGTAAAAAATGTGCGTCCAAATAAAGAAAAAAATCGAATAGGGAATTCAAACATTTAATTCCGTTTTCCACAATAACGTCTGAAATAGAATTAAACTTTTGATGCTTTAGTACCAAATGGTTTCGGGTTGGCATAAATTAGAACTCCTCCTACAATCAAAGCGGTGAATCCGTCCTAGATAGCCCGAAGAAGTCGGTCTATTAGCTTTTATAAATTCTCCATTCAATTCACATATCCGCTAAACCTTTTTATCCAATCTAAATCGTTTCCCTCGAGTATCATCCCGGAAGCCCCTTTCATATTCGCTTATAATTCGAGCAAAAGTTTAGAAATCGAACAAACATCGCTATAAACACTTGAATTTAGCACCGGACTGTGACACTAAAGCTACGGAAAAATTATGATGAAGAGGAAATTGATCGTGTGGCCGACTTGGCACTTCAGAGGGTCACCCTCTGGAACATGTCTTCAATAATTTGAATGGAAATTGGCTGGTTTTCCTTTTTGCGTGTGTATGAAGTATTTTCCATATTATCGATATAATACCATTATGTAGATTTATTCTTATAAAAGGTCTAGACTTAATGCATACCTGAATATAAAAAAGCGGTGATACGGCACTGTATTCTAAATGAAACTTGCCAAGTTACGACACTTAGCTTTATGATGCCACGAAGGTCTTTGATGTCGCCGTTTTATGATAGCATTCTTCATATTTACATTTATTAACTCTTTATTGATTATTCTGTCCGGAACACAAATACCTAATCTGATAGCTCAACAATTGTTTCCGGCATGTAATAAACTATAAATTAAAGGGAATCAACTCGACTAACGATAATACACTTCATACAGTTGCTCTACATAGTCGCCAAAAGCCCATTTTGCAAGCTCGACCAATCCCCGATTAATCCTTTGGCCGATCTAAAGCAAACCGTCAATTACTGATAACATGGACCATATCTAGACTGTCCGTCATAATTCTATTTCCAACCATAATCATTTTTTGCTCTTCAATAAATAACAAATTAATTAATACTCTTTTAATAAATAAAAATTAGAGTCCAATGAATTTTGCTCGTTAACAAAAAATAAAACACGACTTTTGTTAATTATAGGTTTGTTCTTGCTTTCTATAGAGAAAAAAATGTAAACTTATGCATGCTGTAATTATTGAATTTAATTAGAATACGAGGAAATCAAAACAAACTTAATAAGTTTTTTACATATCAATACCAAAAGAACTTAAATGTTCCAAAAAATATAATATCTTCCAATAAAATTTTTCCTATCTATATACTTTCCATCAGTTCCTCTTTTTAGTTTTATGAAGACTCATTCATCATCGTAAAAAAATTAGAGCTATCATGTGACATAAAACTTCATAAAAGAAAAAGTTGTTTGTCATAAATCAAAAAGTATATGGAGTTTATGATAATAATTTTAATAAAGAATAAAAGAAGACCATCATTTTGTGTAAATGCTTGAAAAACACAATCAATTTTAATGTTCATAAATCCATGTCAGTTTGATGTATTTATTTTCTTCTTAGTTATATAGAGTGTCTATCTCTTGGGTGGTGGTAAAAGACATCCAACTGAGTTAAAAGTTCCTATGACAAAAAATTGTTTGAACATTTTTTCACGAGAATAGCTAGCTCTTCAAAGGTTAGATTTTGGGTTAAGTTTTATTGACTTTAGTTAGCGGAAAAAAGCAGATTTTGCAACACAGAGACCTGTTGAAAAAAATCACCAATTTATGTCTTATGGTGTACAAAACATTTAAGAAACTTGCAAATTTACCAATAAATCAAATCCGACATTGGAAACAAAAGAGCTAAGATTCCTACATAATAATATTGAAATTGATAGTTGTTCTTTCTCAAAAAAAGACTTAAAAAACGTAAAAAATCTGAATTCATTTTTATGCTTAGCTAAAAATCTTCTATATAGATTCTTCTAGTATATAGATGTTCAAAAATAATTTTATCTTATAAAAATTAAAATCTTGAGCTAAGCAAATTAAATTACTGAATAAAACATCTTTTTAAAACATCCTAAAATGAGATGTAGTTGGTGTTTATTCATACAAATCGATTACCACGATTTGCTGCTACATTTACAAAAAAAATAATTTGACATTTCTTATTTGTCGTTGTGACATTTTATTTTCCACAGACACACGTTTTAAATTTCTAGGCTTGCTTGATAGACAGACTTTTTGATCATATACTAATACTACTATGATACTCTTTATCATATTAATGTGCATCAAGTAGCTTGTAGAAGTCTAAATGAATCTTTAATTTAAAGTTCGATTTACACAAAAAGTGTCATTAATGTCATTCAAAACAAATTTAATCACATCAATAATGACAAAAATCTTTATGTTTGCTATCCTATGTTGATTATGTTGTTAATTTTAACTATTTTTTGCTACATGGGGTACACATTTATTTAAAAAAAATATTTTTAGGGAAGATTGAGTTTAGGATTGTTTGAATTTTCGCATGGTTGCCACCTTAAAATGATCCCTTTCAACGACTACTTCGATGCACATTAATATGAAAACGAGTATATGTCAAAAACATTTCATAATGTATGTAAGTACTCTTCCATCTTGAAGAATCAATTAAATTAATTTTGAAAATTTGAATACGAATTAAGATTAAAAGTCAAGCGTTTTTTAATAACAAAAATATTTATTTTCGTTTGAATATAAAGTGGAATAAAACATTATAAGCCAAGTATCAGTTAACAGTTATCAGTTGACGTTAAGAAATTTCTCAATGACTGATTAGGTGATTACTAATCAGAAACTAGACAGTTAAATGACTTGTTTTTAATTTATTTAAGCAAAATTAGTGTCACAAAGTTCAAATAATTATTATTAATAAATCAACTGTTTTATTATAAATACCTAAATAATAACTTAATCATCGTGTTTAATAATAATACTTAATTTAGAACTATGTATGCAATATTGATATTACATTAATTACATCCTGTTGAAGTAAAAAAGTGTTTTTAAATTTGAGAAAAGTCTTAATAAGTTTCGCGCAACTTTATAAAATTCTTGTTATTATTGTTGAAAAAGCAGTAAATACCTACAAGTGTACAATTAAAAGAAATCAATAAGTCTAGACGTTCTATTTAGTTAAAAAAATGTACCAAAGTGTGTCAACAATGCATTACTATTTGGCTTCAGCTGTAATAACATTTTCATAAATTAGAGTCTCAAAGTCGATATATCTTATATATATTAAATAAGAAATTTTAGGACCAAACTTTGAAACTGGAAATTTGGATGTAACATTTGTAAAGAAATAAATTTCATTGTAAAATGCCAATATCTATTGTATTTATCCACAATTTTGGATAACTGATTGTAGCCATATTTTTTTAATAAACTAGACAACAGACATCCTGTTTTATTTGTGTAATTTAGCACAGGATTGGATTTTAATCCAAACCCTGTAGCCCAGATGTTAATAAGGGCGTTTAATTGCCTTCTTTTACACTTTGCACCAATTTATCTTATCAAACCCTTTATGCAAAATAAAGCACTGAACAACATGGCACCTGGCATAAAATTAATGAGAAATGCTGAAAATCCGCCCAAACCTGGCTCAAAAAACCGCTCCATTTAGTTATCACGATTTCACTGGTTGTCACTGCAAATCTCTGTACCTTCCAAACTCTTTCCCAAGACAAATGTTTTTTTAATTCGTATGATTTATTACGCGACTTGTGCCTTCGGCAATAAATTGCTAAATTAACAATGAGCTCTTCCTATTTTGTTTCAATTTTCGAATGTAAATATTCATATTTTGTTCGGTCTGCTTTCGCAGAAGAGTGCACAGCCGACCGTTGTAGCAGAGTGCCATGTCAACACGGTGGCAAATGTTTGACCAGCGAAGATTCAGCTGTTTGTTTATGTCCTTTGGGATTTTCCGGAGACTTGTGTGAAATTCGCGTCGACCTACAAGTCCCATCGTTTAATGGATCCAGTCATTTGAGGTATAGAGGATTGGGAGAAGAAGCTTTAACATGGCTAGATTTCGAGATTACATTAAAACCTACATCGCCAAATGGATTAATATTGTACAACGGACATCGAGGAGACGGTTTTGGCGACTTCATGGCCCTTTACTTACGTGATGGGTATATGGAATTCGCCTATGATTTAGGAACTGGAGCCGGATTTGTCACGAGTCAACACAGAATCAGCTTGGGAGAATGGCATAGAGTGAGTTCAATTTGGCTTTAACTTGTTTAAAAAAAGTAAAGTAACCTTTACAAATATTTAAAATAAAAAATTTGATTTATTGAATAGAATAAGACACGTTAGCGTTTATGTATTTGTTTAAAAAAACTTCGTTGATAATTGAGTTAGCAATCTAGTACAGGAAATACAAGGTTACGGTCCTTAAAGTCAACAGAACTTAATGAATCTTATTTAACGAAAGTAATTAGATAAGTTTTGGATGTCATCAATTGAGTTAAATCAGCCTAAGGTAGTAACAAAATAAGTATAAGTTTACTAACTCCTTCGATTCATTACTTACCTCACTACTGTAAAAACATCACACTCTTACACCACCTCTTTCGACTTAAAGAAGATAAATGAATACTTTTCTCCAAAAAATCAGGATTTTCCTTAAAAATTTCAACAAGATGTTAGCAAAACTTTTTTCTACGATCAAATATTTAACACGTTTCCAACGTTGTGGCTGAGCTTAATGCAACATTCTTGCCTCAGTGGCATAGTTTCCCAGCTTTCGTTGATAAATTTAAAGCGATTACACTTGGATGAATCCGATGGCTATCAATTATTCATCAAATCGCAATGCATTTCACTTGAATTCAGCCAAGCAATTAGCCTACAAACCACCAATACCTACCAAAACTGATCTTAGATTGCAAAAAATTAAACAGAATAAGAAAAGTTGAAACGATAACAATTTCCTTTGTTCGGGCTGCAGCTCCGCGGCACAAAACTTGCGGATACTTTTAGTAACCTCAATCATTTCATGCAAAGATAATTTTTCAACGATGATCAAATTTGAGAAACCCATTTCAAAGGAAATAATTTGAGGTAGATAAACTGCCGCTAGAAGAGGGAAACAATAACAAGGTTAAAGTATTTTTTATTGCGTCTCCGCACGAATATCAAATTCGTCCAATGAGTGGAAACAATTATTACTTTAAACAAACAAGTACCTAAATTATAGAATTTTCACACGTTATGGAAAAAAGCACCTGAATACGAAATTCTATAATACAAAGGAAATGGAAAATTAACAGCATAAAACATTAAAAAACCTTGTTGCTTCTTTTTTCTTTTATGACTCCTACATTTTAAGCAAAGAATAGATTAGAAAAACATAAATGTACGACTTATTACTCTACTCTTATAACTTATAAATCTTATAATAATTACATATTTGTACATAAGAACAATAACTTACAAACCCACTTACAAATTTAATTAAACAGCTCTCTAACTATGTACATAGAGTTTCAGTTTGTAACTACAAGTACGCACTTCGTAAAGTTTGTGTATGAAATGTCTTCAATTTAGTCTTTCTGATAACTGATGAGAACTACGAGTAAATAATAAAAACATTCATTAGTAACAAAGTCAAAGTAAAAAAATTATTGTCTTGTCTTAACTATTTGCCAAAGAGTTATTTTATAATTTATAATAGGTGTTTTAATTATTTCATAACGAATTATATTACTTTAGAGTAATTTTATAGCTTTAAAGCTATAAAGATTTATTGAAATTAATAAAACCTAACAAATTACAATCTGAAGCATTTGCATAACTAATAAAAGAGTGGGTAATAACATAAATTAAAATATGACTAAAGTTACTAAATTAACAAATAAATAGTAGAAAGTATTCAGCTTTATTTTTATAACAAATTTGACTCGGAAATTTATATCAAACATTCAGTTTAAAAAATAAAACGATGCTTAAATAAAATAAGTTAAGCAGCAAGTAATTCTTCTACTACTAGTTCCCCTTTTTTTTTTTCATCTTTCATATAGACATCATCATATCGACTTTATTGCATTAAAATATTCCAGGTTCGTGTATCCAGAACTGGTCGTTTAGCCATCCTGTCCGTCGACAACCAGTTGCCCTCTGAAATCCTGTCCCCCGGCGCTTTCACCCAACTTTCCCTCCCGCTCAATCTCTACCTCGGAGGCGTGCCAAACTTCGGCATAGTTTCCCCCCAAGTCCGCGTCCGAGCTGCTTTCATCGGCTGTGTACAAATGGTCAGGATCAACGGCAGGACCGTCCCCATCTTGGCGGAAGCCCTCGGCGGCGCCAACGTCGATAACTGCCCTCATCCGTGCATCGCCCGGCCCTGTGGGGAGGACGGCGAATGCGTTCCCGAACTCGATTACTTCACTTGCAGGTAATCATCTGCCCGGAAATTTTCCGGTTTGCTCGATAACTCATTTCAGATGCAAGCCGGGGTACAGAGACCAGCTGTGCGCACGAGGACCTCCCGCCTTCCGCGGCACCGACAGCTATCTCCACTATAACGAACCTTTCACTCTGGAAGCACTGAGTTCTGATCCATTGGATGTTAATGTTCGCTTTAAAGTGTCATCGGAAAGTGGATTATTGCTTTGGATGAATTCGGTTTATGGCGGATTCCTATCGCTGGGACTGGAGGAAGGCGCGCTAGTGTTGAGGTTTACAGTTAGGGGAGAAGAAGTAGTCGTCGTGCACAATTCTACTACCGTCCATGATAATCTCTGGCACAGGGTCAAAGCAGTCAGGTAAAAGCAAACTTCTTTCTTTCATTTTCCAAAGAAGACAACTTATTTTCATTACGTTCCACTGGTGGGGATTTAAAATGAGGCAACATTTCTTCGCCATTGTAATTTTATCTTGCGACACCGTTAATTATTCAAACAGCGCTCGTCTTCAAGGAATTTCATATGATGACAAATGAACGACTCATTTTGTACTTGGAAAATCTTCATTTGCGCTAGTCAAGACAAAATAACCGAAGCGAAAGTATTTAGAAGTTTTAACAAGTTTTCTAATATAGACGATTAGTTTTCTGCGGTGCGAGTATTTAATCTAATTGTTGAGAATTTTAATTAAACGACCCATTATTATTGTATCTCTAAAGTCTAAATCCGCACTGGATAAAAATAGGTAACCAACATAAATGTTGGTTTAGTCTAGACAATAAACACTCAAAAAAGGGTTATAGAATACATGGTTCTAAAAAAATGATTTCAGGGGCTGTGTTTGAACTGGTTAGGAGGTAAACATACTAAAAGTCCTTCGAAGGGCAAAGATGCATTATGTTTTTTTCACCTTTATTTCGAAAACGGTGCAGTGTTAATAGGAATTTTCTATGAGACAGTATTTTTTTGTGTTTCTTTGTTTTGAATCTTAAATAGTTTCTCAAGATATCCGCTAGCAAATACTTAGGTACCGCATTCTTTAAAAAACACATTATAGGTACAACCTAAATATCAAGTTTACATCCAAAATTTTGACGGAAGTTGGTTGTAGATTATAAAAATTGTACTGTATAGGTCTCTGCAACTGGAATAAAACAGTGCACCGTGTTCTTGCAAATGTTCAGATTCGAAGATAATTTCACTTTCGTATCCTCATCATCAATTTATATTTCTATTTATACATTCCTATTTCTGTTTTAAGGTTTTATTCGCAATCAAATTCTCCGTCACAAAAGTTATACTTATAAAAATTTAATAGAGAGCGCATAAAAGGTACAGTTTCATTACCTAAAAATTACAATTATCTTAGGAATGCAAATTTGAATTAATAATTTCCCTTCATTTTTGAATGAATCTATAAAGTTTAAAGTGATTGGTTTCTCTATGGTTACCCACATTATAATAATGGCCGATCTCAAATGGACCAATCACATCATTGCATCAAATTTTTCAATGAATCCAAAAATCTAAAGTGATTGGTTTTTTACATTATTATGATGGCCGCCCTTGAACTGCCCAATCACAATGCTTACAACTATCTTTACGTTAATTCTTAATATTTTTTTTAGAGAATGATATTTGCTAGCAAATATCTCGAAAATTACACCGGCACACAAAAAAGTGGTCTGTAAAAATACATTTGTTCAGACCCATCTATCTGTATGTATTTTAATGCGCTGAATCAAAATCCAAAGTCCATTTAGCCCGTAAATTGCGAAAAAAGGTGCACGGGGACAAACGGACTTCGGATTTGGTTTCAGCGTATCGAAATACTTATACAAAGAATACTTCATCTAGTTCAATAAAATTGTCTCTATTTTTATAATTGCAATTTTTCGCAATTTTTTTTCAATTCAAGCGGTTTTTTTGTAATTTACTCAAAATTTGAGGGTGTACCGGCCAAACGACTTTGGATTTGGATTCAACGCATCAAAATACATATAGTTAGGTGGGTCTGGTCAAATGTACAGACCACTTTTTGTGTGTCGGTATAATTTGTGATACCTACAAAAAACCCGAGACCACCTTGTAGAAAATTTTATAAACCTTAATTTTGTACAAAAAGTTGTTAGTGTCTATGTTTACTTCCTAACTAACGCAAAAACAGTAAAAAATCCTATTCCCGACCATGTAATTCTACAGCTTGTTCGTTGACCGGATTATTTGGAGTTTTGACGAAAATGTATTTCAGAGATCGATCGTCCGCTGTCTTAATAGTTGACAACGGGCCCGCTCTTACCCGTCAGTCCGTCGAAATTCCCCCCATGAGCGTATCTTTGGGGGAGAACGAGGGCCTTTACGTAGGAGGAATGCCAAACGCCTCCCTTCTGTCTTTTACAAGGTACAAACATGGAATCAAAGGCTGCGTTGCAGATTTAGTCCTGAACACAGACTATCGACTGCAAGTAATTAATCATTCAGAAGTGGGACACAACGTGGGAGAGTGTGAGGTTTAAAGTCAATAAATGAAGTGGAAGCAGGCCTAAAAACAATATCTGCTTCAGCAGACACTGTGTACTAATTAATGTGTGATTTCTGAAATTAACATAAGGCTGACTACTTCGAGCTATTAAGGGAACAATGCCAAGAAACAAACGACGCGAATCTGTCCGAAGAAAAGGCCTAATTTGGGTGTTTTTTGTGATTCGTGTCGACGTCTCTTTAAACAAAGCCCCTATTAATAATAGTTGTGTGTAATATCTGCATCTGGGCCTCTAACACGGCTCCGGCAGGTCTCTAAGGATTTGTGTTAGGATTGTAGATAGTCTTGATTAAGAATAAGGATGAGCTTTTTGTATCTTTTTCATTTCGTTTTTGGATCTGCGCGTGGGAAAGAGTTAACGAGACATTAGGGAACGTTTCCACTTTCAAAATGAACAGAAATTGGACGTAGTGTAAACGTGCCTTTACACACAATCGCACTGTCTTCATATCATTTTAGATGTAGGTTTCAACACTAGACGAGCAATCAATATACAGTGTGGTCGTTACACTTTTTCCCCTGCCTCTTTTACATTTGCAATAAAGTAGATACTAATCGGTCCAGTGTAAAATTCACATTGTTAAATAAGTATGTATATGAAAACCTAATTTGTACAGGTAGACTTAATTGTGTGTTAATAATAAAGCGCTTTTGACTTAATCTACATACACTCTATTTTCACCACATCAAAACTACTACAGAATTTAAATAACCAACAGAAAGTTGAGTAGTTACAGCACCATAAAAGAGGAAAGCATGTAATTCGTATTCTCTCCCGGCGACGTACATCAGGGAGGAAATTGACACTTTTCTGCAATGACGTAGAAAATACACTGCACTATCGCAGGCACACAGGTGTAAGTCCCAACGATAATAAAACGAGATTTACTCCATCTCGTATTATTAAAATATATAAAGAAAAAGTTTTCGTTTACGACACTACACTTTAATGACCAATAAATTTTTAATAACACTCTTATATATAAGATTCCTTAACTATAGAGAAATAACGAAAATCGATACAATACAGGTATAAGTAAGTATCTACAAAAGCAACATCTCAAAATCATAAATACTTACAACTTTTATATAAAACAAGTTAGGTACTTTACACATACCCGATGCAAGATACCATTTTGATACTTTCAACACTTATGTTTATCTTTCTTATAATCGTTATGAAATAAATTTCTTTCGAAAGCGCTTATTAATGGAAATTTTTCAGAAAATTTAAATTTGATTTAATCATTCCTAAAATTTTTACTCTTTTCCTTGAAATTAACTAGGTTTAATTATGTTATTACTTACTATACTTATAATACCTCGTCATTACTGCCATTACTCTACTGTATAAGAACATGCAACATTATTGATTAAATAATTTCGTTGCTGCCGGCAATCCACGTGTCATTTGGGGTTGAGGTTGCCAGGAAACATCACATTTCGACAGTTCAAGAATTGTCATTTGTGAAAATTTGTGATGAAAACAGATAAAATGGAAACCCCAAATAAAAACGCGGACTCTAAATTATCAAAAAGTTCGTTAACAAAAGAGAAGAAATTAACTCATCTTTATTTCAACGATAAATATTTAAAAAAAATTGTAAGTTTTATGACTGACCAGTTTAATTATAAATTTAAAACTTTCAGCCAAAATTTACAAATCCTCAGCATGCATTAGTTCTTTATCTTCATAATAATGAAATTCACGAAATCACTGGTTTAGAACACGCGCACAATTTGACTAGTTTGTATTTACAAAACAACAGAATTTTGCGTATTGAAAATTTGAGCAATTTAAAAAAACTTAAAAAATTGTATTTAGGACATAATACAATTAGTGTTGTGGAAGGATTACAAAATTTGCAAAGTTTAGAGGTTTTCCATATTGAAAAGCAGTGTTTGTTTGAAGGAAACAGTTTGTGTTTTGACCCCAGAAGCATTAACGCCTTATCAGTGAGTATGAACTAAATTCAAATTCCAGTATTAATTATTTCTTTTAAAGCATACACTTCAAATCCTTAATATATCGTACAATAAAATCCAGACTATCTCATCTTTAGCACCTCTTAAATCTTTAAGAGTGTTCAGTGCCTCTCATAATGAACTTAGTAATATTGACGAGGTTTGTGGTGTTATAAAAGACTGGTTTTATTTGAAAGACTTAGTTCTTGCCTCCAATCCTATCTGTAAAAATCGGCTGTATAAAGAAGAAATAATTGCCAATGCGTATTGTTTAGGTGTGTAATAATAATGCAAGTGCTAAAATTATAATCATCGAGTTTATTTTAGACACATTAGATCAAAAAAATATCTCAGACCATACTAGAAATTTTTTAAAAAGGCTTCACGGAGAACGGATCGCTCAAAGATTACACAAAAGTGTAAATTTAGCAAACAAAGTTCCAGGTGAATATTATCAATATTTTTATTCACTTATTCAATTTTTAATACAGATTTATCGAAAAATTATTCGTCTGCTATACAAAAAGCAGTATCTATTAGTATATTGAAACAAAGTAAAGAATTAAACGAAGACGAAATATTTGACGAAAAAAATGCCGTTTACATTCCCTGGAGAACACGTAAGTTTTTCATCAAAACAAACTTTTGTTACACATTTCGTTTTACAGTACCCAAACCTCAACATGTTGCCAAATTACGTCAACACAGTAAGAATCAGAAGAAAATTCAAAAACGAAAGTCATCGTCAAATGTTGATACTTTATTTTCACATTTAAAAATATAAAATTTTGATTATACTTTATACAAAATTTACAATTATTGCAAGTACTAACCCTAAACTCACAATTTGTTCTGATTTTTTCACAAATGGCTGTCTAAGTTTTGGAAATTTCCAGGTGTTCCCCTAACTAAACGGCTTTTAGCCTTCCAAAGTTCCTAAAATTAACTGCATAAATCTCAAGTTTCTTATTAATTTTTAACAAAACGTACGACAAATTTAATAGGAGCCCCCTTTTTCGCTGCTACTGATTCAATCTCAATAGCAATATTTTCCTGTAGAGTGCCTCTGACATCAATAAAGTAGCAATTACTGTCAGCGTAGTGACAAGATACAGCTTTTCTAAAACCCTAGTAGAAACAGTTCAAAAATAAAGTAACCAGTAATTAGAGAAAAAATACTTTTGTCCGATTGGGTCCCGATCCGTGCAAAAGAATTGGATGGAAAAACACTGTATCACCTTTTTCCATTACAACATGCAATTTTGGTAAATGATCAAAGCCTTGTACTCCGTGATACAAACGATTTTTGTAACCCTTAAATAAGAAAATAAACATTTGATTAAATGCTATAGAAATTGTAAAATACTTCAGGATATGTATGAGGGTATAATTCCCATTTATGACTTCCAGGAATTACGTAAAGACAACCATTATTTTCATCAACTCTCTCCATTGCAGTCCATGATGCTGCAATTCGGTCTGCTGGTCTAAACGGAAAATAGTGAAGATCCTAAAATTTTTATCTCAGTTTAAATTTTATTGTAAAAGTAAACAAATACTTGATGCAGAGGATGCAAAGAAGCACTTGGATCAGCATCTGGGGGTTTGTTTATTAGCATAGAATGGGCCCCCGTAATGTTAGGACCAATTATACTCTCAATAACATCAACTACCGATTTATTGCAGCAATATTTAAAAAGAACTTCATCGAAAAGAAAATCTTGGATCTTAAAATACAGAATGTAAGTACACGTAAAAATTATGGTGACTATTATACCTTATTTATTAAAAATTGCCCCTTAACTCCCTTCCCTTTTAGCGAGGGGTCTTTCATAACAGTCATAAATCCTGGGTCAGTTTCTTTGTTACATATTTTGATAAATCTATCTCTATAATAAAAAATGAAAAAATATTTTTTTTCCAAATATTTAATTAAAGTCAACATACTCAATTTCATCCAGTAAGGCATGACTAACATTGTTCCTTATCACAATATAACCATTATCTTCATAAAACTGGCGTTGTTCGTTTGTTAAAATACCGCCGTCTTGAGTATACTTAAATCTAAAAAAAATGGCCCAAATTATTGTACACTATTATACTCTTTGTTTTAATAAATTACCTTCCCATTTTGTTCGATAACGCAGATAATTCACTTGCTAAACTGTTCCCGTCATACTAAAAATGAAAATAATCTTGTTTATTATAAATATACTTGAATTATGATGCGTCATTGAAGTTCTATTTATCACGAGACAATACAAAAAACAAGGATACACAAACAGCAATTACTGATTTCAGTTGGCGTTATAAAGTGATGGTATGCACATTATCGTGGCATATTTCATTCGCCACATTGACGAATTTGAGTTGAATTTGAAATAGGTCACAAATATTTAATTTATGGGTAAAACAAAATTCTATGTAACAATATAATTGGACCCCACTGACAAATTTATAGCCAAAATATACCCTACTATACTTCATACAGAAAAAAACATTATGAAAAGTAATAAAAAGGCGATTGAAATAACACGACGTTTAAGTAAAGTCTGCCCAAAGATATACCGTTTTTTACGCCTTAAACCGATATTTCACTTTTATCACTTTTATGGTGATTCAGACACAGAAAATAATTTTCAGCCCTCAATAAATAAACTCAAACTTAGGTTTCACCAATGATCTTTCCAAATCTTGGATCTTTCCCACTATCAGTTGGGTATTATATTATATAAAAGTAATTGTTATTGAAGGCCATATTCACACTCGATTTTATATAAGAAAGTTTAGAGAAAACGGCACGCTAGTTATTTAAAGTTCTTAAATAACAGAATATTTTGAATACGGCCCTGACCAGCATGGGCCGTGTCGAGAGGGTGACAATAGAAATATTAAAGAGTGAATATCGTGGTAAAAGGTCGTAACAACGGTATATCTTTGGGCAGACTTTACCTACAAAATAAAAGCCATTAAATATTTGTTTTTTCTTCTTTGCGTGTTATTATTTTATCAATTAATTTAAGTACCTAAATAATTATTAACAAATCATCCATTTCTTCCCTCACAGTTGAACTTACCTACTGAACGATGACACCAATAAATAATTTCTTTTTCTTGTTATTTGTTAATAATTAAACACACTTCGTTTTCGTTATCTCAGCGCCGCCCAAAGTACAATAAAAGTCTTGTTGACCTCGGCAACCAGCTGAACAGATGATTTAACTAAAATTCCACTACTTATTAGTTAGGCGATTGGTAATGCTAAATTTTTATAAATGCTTTTAGTTGGTAATTTAAAGAAACATATTTTAACTTGAATCTTGAATATAATAACTTCAACGTTTAAAACCAAGAATTTTAAAATGCAAAATAAAAAATTTTCTATTTTTTTTTTAGATTAATAAATATGGAAGTAACACAAATCATAATCTAATTAATACATACAGTAACCTACAACTTGTTTATATTTTTTTTATAAAAAATTAACTGAAGCTTATAACTAAAATACTATGGTTTTAGTTAAAGATATTTAGTTATTACGTTGGTATCACAGCTCACAATTGTCAAAATAATGTCATATTGAGGTTAGAAATCAATCAAGTCAAGAGCAATGGATTGAAATTTAAAAATCCAACAAAATTTTCAATCGATTTTTTAAAAGAATCTTAATCATGTTTGTGAATTGTACATGAACTAAAAATATCATAAGAAAAATGTCTTCGAATCTGGAAGTTGAGCCAGGTGCAGCCTCCGAGAGTGTCCTTGTTACCACCGACTCTTTTGAGAATTTTGATCACATGAGCTCGAGCCTCGAGGAAATAAAGAACTTAAACGCATTTGCAGAAAATGATGAATCAAATGTGGAAAACAGTAATGTGGAAAATTTTGATGACATCAGTGAGAACCTTTCTATTAACAACGACGAGGATGATTTTGTGCAATCCAAGGAGTGGGCTTGTAGGAAGAAACATGTCTTTGTACTTAGTTTAGCTGGAAAACCTATCTATTCAAGGTTAATATATTGATTTCAATTTTTGCCTTTACAACTTTATGTACTTTAGATATGGAAACGAAGATAAACTTGCTTGGTTGTTTGGTGTTATGCAAACATTGGTTAGTTTTGTGCAATCAAATGAGGACACTATTAAAAGCATCCATGCCGGAGACACAAAGTTTGTTTTTTTAATTAAGAAACCGTTGATTTTAGTAGCAGTTTCAAGATCACAGGAAAGCGTTAATCAACTATATTCCCAATTAAAGTAAAATTTTGTTATTTACAAGCATTTAAAAGCTATAATCTTCGTTTTTGCAGCTATGTATTTAACCAAATAGCCAGTGTCTTAACTTTAACAAGACTTAATAAAATTTATGAGCAGCGCCAGAATTATGACCTAAGACGACTTCTAACAGGTGTTGAGAGACTTATAGATCATTTATTAGATTTCTCAGAGAAGGAGCCTTCATTCACTTTAGGAGCAGTACAATGTTTATCACTTGCCTCATCTGTAAGAGACAACATCAGCTCAGCTATTGTAGGAGCTTGCAGCAAAATTAAAGTAAAAAATGTAAACTCAAAAACCAATTTTTAATATTTTGATTTACAGAATCTAGTTTTTGCCATACTACTCGCTAATAATAAACTTATCACTCTAGTCCGTATGAAAAAATATTGCCTTCACCCGGCTGATCTTCATTTAATATTCAACTTAGTCCAAGCTTCGGAAAGTCTTAAAACGGCGGAAAGTTGGACACCTTTATGTCTTCCACGATTCGACGCTAGTGGTTTTTTATATGGCCATGTATCCTATTTAGCTGAAGATTGTCAAGCTTGTTTACTTCTGCTAACAGTAGAGAGAGACGTATTTTTTGCTCTAAGTGAAGCAAAACAACGTATAGTAGAAAAACTACGACGTAGCAACTGTTTAGAAGCAATTAACGAATCGTTAAGTACAAAAGAAGAAACTTGCATTGTTGCTGGTTTTCCAGAACTTAGGCACTATTTGTATAAATGTAAAAGTACAGCACAGTTTTATCAACCAAGCTTAAGTCCACCATACACCAAATATAGTAACAGATTAACAAATTTATATAAACGGGCGCATAACTTGTTGCATTGTTCAACAAGACCATTGAAGTTGTTATTTGAGAAATATTCAGATGAAGCTATTTTGGCATGGGATACACGAGGATTTGAACTTTATGTGGTTTTCGAGCCTCTGATTGATACAAACAGTGCTATTAATTCAGTAGGACGGCTACTAAACTGGATTAAGAAACGAGAAGAAAAGTTATTTCATCTCAATGCACCCACTTTTTAAGTTTCCATTTAAAGTAATTTGTATATATTATAAATATGTAAATTTCCTGGTAATCTAAAGGTATAGGCTTAATCTGTGATATTCACAATCCTAAACTTGTTGATGTATTTAATTATTGATTGTATAAAACAATATATCGAAACATTAATGGTGTCTTTCTCGTTTCCTGTCTTTCTCCTTACGATCCCGATCTTTTTCGCGGTCTTTTTCACGAGTTCGTTCCTTCTCCCTGTCTCTTCTCTCCCTCTCACGTTCCTTTTCTCGGTCGCGGTCTCTCTCCTTGTCTTTCTCCTTCTTGTGGCGTTCTTTACTTCTACTGCGATGTCTTTCTCTTGATCTACTGCGTTCCCGTTTTCTCTCCCTATCTTTCTTCTCTTTAGGCTTTTCTTCCACCAACTCATATTTGTTTTCTTCCTCAAGTTCAATCTCTTCATCTAAGTCATCTTCAAGTGCAGAGATCTTCGCTTCCAGTTCATTACTTTCTTCCAACACATGCCGTTTTTGAATACGTGGTAAAATTACATCACAAACCTTTTAAAAACACAATTTACTACTATAAAAAAAATAGAGAAAAACCGCTTACTCTTTCTTCTCTTAGCAATTCGTCAATAAACTCGTCCATGTGTACAATTTCAAACTGGGCCTGACGACTCTGTCGCCTTAACTTCCTGTTGTCATTATACAAAGGTTCGAGATATTTGTAACAATCTAAAGAAGATCCTGTGAGTCTCATATAAAAAGCCCCAAGAGCTCTGACGTATTTAAATTCTTCATTTTTGATAAATTCAACTACAATGTCTTTCTCTGGTTGAATTTGTAGCATTTTTAGTGTCAAACATAAAAATGGTGTTGGCTTTATATTGCCACCATAAACACCACCCACAAATCGTAATTCCATTGCTTTGTCTACTAAAAGCTCAGCAGTAAGAGCAAAGCATTCTTCCTTCCAGTATTTAGAGTCATAAATTCGAGATCTTATGATCTTCTCAACGAGATACTGGGGATTAGTTCCATGAATAGATTTAGCATCTTTTACGGTCCTATTCGCCATAATTGGGAACACTCACTTCTTGTAAATTCACAAATGCACCTTATACTCGATTTAATTCAATTCAATTCAAAAAGAATACACAATTAAGCAACAAATTCGGATCAATTCCGACAACACTTGTAGCTTAATCGTAAACACTGAGGAATTGAGGTTAAATAGGATTCGCGCTTACCGGACCTCCACAAAAAAAATTTATAATAATAAATTATTATTATTATAATTACAACGTTAATATATTACAAACAAAACTGTTTTAAATATCAAAAAACCACCCATTCTACTAAGCACTTTATATTCTCAAATTTGTAATAAATACATTTCGTGAAATACAAAATTCTTGAATTAAGTACTTATTAAAAATCGAAGTGTCAATACGTCACCAAAATACCAAAATTTAACCTCACTTGTTGAGAATAAACAGTTTTTTTGAAATCTGTTTTTTTTTAAGTATGATAGAAGTAACGGCAAAATTATTACACGGTCATGTATTTTTATCCGGTGAAACGGTCGAGTGCAGCATTTCATTTAGTCATGTACCATTGGCTTCCCACAGGGTGTCTCAAAGTCACACCGATGTTTTTGAAAGTTTAGCCTGGGCTGCCGCCCAAATCCACTGCCAATGTTTTACAGACTCCAAAATACAGAAAGATGTGGACAGATCAAGCCTACAACCCACATTTGCTGATACTGCTTTAGGGGCAACTAGCCAGGAATCAGGTCACATAGAGATCGCCACAAAGCCAAAAATTTTATTCTGTGATTTGAGGTTATCGCCAGGGCAGACAAAGACCTGCAAGTGTTTTCTTAATATTTTAATTTGGTGTAATCACTGTTTTCTAGATATTTATAGAGAGAAAGTTCCATCAGACTCTCCACCTTCTTACAGGGGACAGTTAGTCAAATACTCATATAAAATCATTGTAGGAACACAAAGGGTTAATAGTCCTGTTAAAACACTCAGAATACCAATAAGAGTGTTACCTTTGTGCGAGGTGTCACTTAATGACGCTGGTGCATTGTGTAATGAAACAACAGAAGAGTTGGCTCCAGCGAATCCATTTTTAGAGATAAGACAAAAGGAAACATCTCTTGATATCTCATTGCAAACATTACAAGTAATCAATACTTTAAAATTGCTAAACAAAAGTTCATTTAATTATTCTAGAATATAACAGCAAGACGTAATCCTAATTTTTACATGATTTCAAATACTTGGGGCAAAGTAGCGCGGTTTTGTCTTTTTAAACCTGCTTACAAACTTGGGGAAGACATAATAGGGACTTTTGACTTCACAGTCGCAACAGTTAATTGTGTCCAAGTCTCTGTTTCTCTACAGTGTGAAGAAGAAACCACAATTGATGTAAATAAAGAAAAATCGAAACAAGTCAGAATTATTACATTCAGTAAACATCATGAAGTTTGCTTGGGGTATAAATATACGCAACTCATTTTACCAATTCCACTTCATGTTACTCCAGCATTCAGTACGAGATTAGGTGTGTAACAAATTTATTTTTAAGATCATAATTTAATTGTAACATTTCTAGTAACTTTGAAATGGCGATTGCATTTTGAATTTGTAACGAGTACAAGTAAAGATTTAGAATCACCAGGACTTGACCAATGTGGTTGGCAAGCCCCATCTGAGATACCTATTGAAACCATGGTGTGGAGTTTGCCCATAAGACTGTACTCCACAACTCCGATCCATGTGGCGCAGGGGGTACAGGGTAATACAGTTCATAAACTAGTGATAAGATAAACAGGTGGTAAATAAAACAGATATTTCTTTATTAAAATATGTATTAACAATATCTCCCATACATGTTACGACCCAAATAAAAAATGTCAATAAACTATAAATTTATAATTGTGAATATAAAGACATAATACATCATTGTGACTAAACAGAAAGAAAAAAAAGCGTTGGATACTATGTACATACATTCATAATCAATTGAAGAAACTATTAAAATCTAACTACAAAAATACACCCTAAATTATCTAAAACATTCTAAGTACTCTCAGCCTTTGCTAACCTCAAGACATGAAGGATTACTTCATCCACTGTCTGATTATTCAATAAAGACTTGACTGCTTCATCATCAATAACTACGGTAAACAACAATTTAGCATTCTCTCTCATTCTTCCAATATAATCAAAATCTTCCTCAGAGGCCGGTTTATGCCCACATCTCTTAATCACTGCATCCAAAATTTTATCAACTGGAGCATCCGGAAATCCAAAATCTTGCAAACAAGCCTCATCCACAAGAATAGTCAATAACTCCTTAATTGACTCTGTCAAAGTCAACTCATTCCACACCATATTTTCCGTCAAACTTCCTTGATTCTTGGCCACAGCTTCAGTCGCAGCATTCAACAATTGCTGCTGCAGCCTCTTCTTCTCAGCACTCGCCATAATATCCTCAAGAACGTCTCTATGTCGGGCTCGCATATGCCGCATCAAGCAATCTTGACGAATAAACGCCCGGCCGCATGTGTCGCAACTACACGGTGGCTCTTTACGGTGAGTCAATTGATGGATTTTCAACGAAGATTTCACGGCAAAAGATTTGTGGCAAACGTCACATTCGAAGGCTGCACAAGAAAATTTAATCTCACTTTTTGGTAAAATAAAAAATACTTACGTCGTTCTCCAGTATGTGATAAGAAGTGCCGGGCTAAATCTTCTTTTCTGAAAAAGGTTTTATCACATTCGGAGCACGTCAAAGGCTCGGCTCCTTCATGCATATATTTAATATGAGTTGTCAATCTCAATTTTCGGTTGAAAGCTCGGTTGCAGTGAGGGCAGGTGTACGCGTTTTCACCAGTGTGATGGAAAATGTGAGCACGCAGTTGCGATGCCTGGATGAAAGATTTCCCGCAGAATTGGCAAGAATGCGGTTTTTCGCCGGTGTGAGTGCGCATGTGCCGATTGAGGGTCTCTTTAGCGGCAAATCTGTTATGGCACTGGAAAATAGAATTTGCAATAATCCTAAACCCGGAGAAGTTTTTTTTATTTTATGTATTGTATTCGTATTTTTTAATTTAATTAATTTAATTTAATTTTAATTTTTGTTACCTTTGGCGAATAGATCTTAAATAAAATTTTATTACATACCTCTTTACATGAATATGGCCTTTCTCCAGTATGCATTCTTCTATGTTTCTTCATAGCGCCACTTGATGGAAATCTCTTAGGACACAAATCGCAAGGATAAGGTTTTTCACCTGAGTTTATCATATTAAAATTTGTAAAATAGAAACTGTCACATATTTACCTGTGTGAGTTCTCACATGAATATTAAGTAGAGCAGAGCCGTGAAATTCTTTTTGACAATATTCACAAATAAAAAGCTTCTTTCTCTTCCCCTGACCAGCGTGAGCTCTCAAATGATCAGCTAAATTATCTTTGCGATGAAATACTTTGTTGCAAACCTATATTTCAATAAATAAAATTATCAAAATTGCAAATTACGAAACCATAGTTTACCTACCTTACAAACAAATGTCTTTTTAGGAGCCCCGTTACAACCAGTCTGATCAATATGTCGATCTAAATGATATTTGCGCGTAAATTCCCGGTTACAATCAGGGCATTTTATACACTTGGACAATGGATGAATTTTCATGTGATCAATCAATTGTTCTTTTTGCTTAAATTCTTTTTTGCATTCTACACATTTGTAAATGTCTCCTTCACAATGCTCAATACTGTAATGGCGATCTAGGCTGTTTTGTTGGACAAAAAGTTTGTCACATTTTTCGCATTTAAAGTCCCCAATCTTAAAAAAACACATTAAAAAAACTTACAATTAAATTGAAAAATTATACAGTATGGGCCGAATCCATTGGTTCCCCACAACAAGGACATAATTGAAAAGTAAGAGGATCTTTCAAATCTTCTTCTTCAGCGTGATTTACGGTAATGTGTCTTTTGAGGCCCTAATAAAATATAATACAGTATATAAAAAAACTCTAACTTAAAAAAACTCACAGCAGTAGTTTTAAATTTGCGTTGACACAAATCACATTCAAAGTCGCCAAATTCTTGGGAATCAACATAATCAGGATGGTCCTCAGGGTCATCTTCTGCTTCTTCAGTCTGTTCAACAAAGCTTTCTGAATAATCCATAGAATTTGATTCATCAAGTTCTTGGTCGATTTCTGAGTGTTCATCCTCTTTTTCATTTTCTTCTTGTTCTTTCTCTATTATTTCTTTATCTTCTGTTTCTGTTACAGTGGTTTCCTCATATTGAATATTACTATATTCTCCCTCCCTAAATTAAATTTATTAAAAAAAGGACATTACGATAAAGCCAACATACTGAATGATGTAAGTGTGGATAACATCTTCCTCTTGAACACTGTTAATTTGAAGATTCCCATCAGAGTTATTCTCAATTAATTCTCCAAAAACGATGGGAATCTCCTCGCTTTCCATGGGGATATTTTGTAAAACAACAGCTTCCTCATTTTTTTGAGGTGACTCTTCCGTCTTAATACTCAGAGTTTCATCCATTTGCTAAAAATACGACCCGAATTAGACCCCAAGCCCCCATAATCAGCTGTGTTTACGATTTATTATTTACAAAATAAAGTGAAAATGATGACACCCAATGCAACCAAGTTTGTGGCAAGCCTAAAATCGCTCTCTCTTAATTACCATTAAAGCGATGGAATACTGCGCTTCTTCCACCCAAAACTGGATAAACTAGGTTGCATGGTATTCTCATATGTGCAAGTTTTAAACAGGTTGAAAAATAGGCATGGATTGAAAAAATTTAACATACTTACGCCCCTGAAACGTCGTCAACCGTTTTATCACGCGTATACATAAAATGGAGGCGGACTATTTTCCAGGCGCGTCCAAATGTTACTGCGCATGACAGAATTCGGCAAAAAACGAAACTACCCGAGTTCAACAGTGGCGTACTGTTTAAGGAGTTCCGAAAAATCTAAAAAGCAAATTTATCATGAGTTATCACGATTTATCAAGTCCGATAACAAATTTGTTTTTGTTTCTTTATCTCATTATGTATTATGTATTTTATTAATAAACAAGCGGCAGTTTAATTTAAAAAAATATTGGAATGAGTTGGTAGCTATTTTTATGCAGTTGCTGATACTGAATCTAGTTTTGTTGTCATTTGTCAATCTGTCATGTTTGTACGTCATTTAACAGTGTCTTAGAGGTTGTTTTTACAAACCATTTATTAATGCTTTTATATTATTGTAAATAGTGAATTGCCTGTAAATGGTTAGTTGTAATTAGTACAACCAGTGTAAATATTTACGTCAATAGGTACGAATGTTGTAAGTATCCGAAATAATTTTAAGACCAGAGGTGTTGTCTAACGGTACTATCAGATTTATTACAAATTTTAAATAACATTTGTTAATTATGTAGTTATTAATGCTCTTGACACAAGTTTAAGTAGTTTTGCATATTACAAAAAAACTGTTAAAATAGTTTTGCGCTTTATTCACGAATTTGATTTTATGACTTTTTGAATACAGTTAGGTAAAAATGGATGGTCAGGGGCCAGAAGTGACGTTCCTATTTCAATTTGGTTTAATTCGAGATGCAATTACAGTTCCAGTAGCATCCTTGAATCTTAAAACAATTAAAGACTTAGCTTGCAATTTTATAAACTCAAAAGTAAGTGTTTAGTTAGTTTATAACCACAGAAAGGCAAGAAATATTATTGCAGATTCCTGACCACGGGATCAACAGGCTGGAAGATCGTCTTTTGCTATTCAGACATGAATACAACTCAAATAACATTCTTCAGTTCATCAACTCGGCATCAGAAATTGTTGATGAAACTCTGATTGAGATTGTATTGACTGGAAAAGGTTGAAATTTGCCTCCCACTTACACCTAATCTAAATTACTTATTTTAGTTGTTTCTACTCCAGAAATCATAATAGTCAGACCGCATGCTCTCTCAGTTCATTCTTACAAAACACCAACGTTTTGCGACTTTTGTGGCGAAATGTTGTTTGGGCTAGTTCGCCAGGGTCTCAAATGTGAAGGTAATTGTGTACTTTTTTATACTATGAAGCTACATACAATTTTGTAGGATGTGGTCAAAATTATCACAAGAGATGTGTGGTGAAAGTTCCAAACAACTGCTCATATACTCTTTTGGAAGACAAGCAAAGGAGGCGCTCTACTACTCTGCAAGTTCCGCGAAGCCCTTCAGGAGGTTCCAATTCATCGTTAGCTTCCGCAAATTCAACACAGACGGAGGATAGTGGATTGGTAAGGCTTGCAAATTTTTTTACTGGGGGAGTCAGTCTCAAGGATTGAGTTTTTGACAAATGAACCGTACTTAATCACATTCCAGTATTTTATACAACTAACAACCTATGAGTAGAAAGTCAATAAGGTTTTTAAAAATCCCATTTTTTATTTGTTCTTGATCAGTATTACTAACAAATATTAAGTTTTGTCTGAACAAAAGGAGATTAAGAATCTGATACTTTGTAGAACTTTTACATTTTTTGTTATTTTATATATTTTTGATGTTTTTTTATATTGTTAGCAGCGTTTTATTTTGTATTTTATTAACCAATTCCGTCCATATGAAACGCCGCAAAGTGGTGGAGGTTTTCAGTTTGTATTTATATTTTTATTTGTATATTGTTTAAATATATTTTATTTAATGTATTTTTTGTTTTATTCGAGAACCGATTTAAGACGAACCTTAACCCAGTTAAAAACCGCCACAAAAAATCATTCACTCAATCACCCCACAAATATTTTCCATGAAAATGCATAAGTGAAATGTAGTTTCAGGCACCGAACAGGTCACCATCTCTCGGGGGCCGACCGGCATGGGTAGAGAAAGAAATGTCAAGCAGAGTAAAAATTCCACACACGTTCGTCTTGCACACTTACACAAGACCGACAGTGTGTCAGCATTGTAAAAAACTGTTGAAAGGACTTTTCAAACAAGGTCTTCAGTGCAAAGACTGCAATTACAACGCACACAAAAAATGTATGGATAAAGTACCGAAAGATTGTACGGGTGAAGTACCAAAAGAAAATTCTTGCAATTACGACTACGCCGACAGCTCTGCCAGTAACGACAGTCAGTGCCATTTGACTTTGGTCGAAGATGAAAACGAAGACGAAAAACTGAATGGTGCTAACAAATATATTGAAGTTATTCCAGTTCACGATGACGACAACGATTCTATTCCTTCCAGGTATTTTAAACCAATAAAATTGGGCTTGTTTTTCAATTAAAGATTTAGTTGTAGCTCTTCCTCCTCTCCCAGTGCCAACATTCCATTACAACGAATAGTACAGTCAGTAAAACACACAAAAAGAAGGGGCTCCAAGGTGATTAAAGAGGGCTGGCTTGTACATTTTACTAACAAAGATCGTATGGTGCGACGTCACTTCTGGCGTCTTGATACAAAGTCAATTCTTTTATTTCAAAATGACCACACTTCAAAGTATTACAAAGAAATTCCGCTTTCGGAAATTTTAACGATCGATTCGGCACGATCTAAACAAGCCGGTACGATTTTTTATATCCGTTTAATTTATAGTAAAATTTAATTTTTAGAAGTGATGCATTGTTTTGAAATTAGGACTGCAAATGTTGATTATTTCGTGGGTCAGGACCCTTTGTATGACCTTCAAGACGGTAACAATGTGAATTTACCACCGCCAGATAGCGGAGTTGGGGCTTATTTAGCCAAAAGTTGGGAAACTTCTATAAGGCAGGCTTTGATGCCTGTTACATCTGGTCCAAGTAAGGTTTTTTTCTAAATCTGTTTGTGATTTTTTTTTATTTTGTTTAGAAGCGGAAGAAACAAACGAAAGTGAGGAACACATAATGGACATGAGCCAAATCTATCAAATATATCCAGACGAGGTTTTGGGTTCGGGTCAATTTGGTATTGTTTATGGGGGGATTCACCGAAAAACCACAAGGCCTGTGGCTATTAAAGTACGTCCCATTAAACTCGGCTTAAATTTACATTAAAATTTAATTTTCAACAGGTGATAGACAAGTTGAGATTTCCTACTAAACAAGAAGCTCAACTAAAAAATGAGGTGGCAATTTTACAAAACCTGTCACATCCAGGTGTTGTTAATTTAGAACGGATGTTTGAAACACCCGAGAGGATTTTTGTGGTTATGGAAAAATTAAAAGGGGATATGTTGGAAATGATTTTATCTCACGAAAAAGGGCGCTTAACTGAACGGGTTACGAAATTTTTAATTACTCAGATTCTGATAGCCTTAAAACATCTGCATAGTAAAAATATTGTTCACTGTGATTTGAAACCGGAAAATGTTCTCTTGAGTTCGGATGCTGAATTTCCACAAGTGAAATTATGTGACTTTGGGTTTGCTCGAATTATTGGTGAAAAGTCGTTTCGCAGGTCTGTGGTTGGAACTCCAGCATATCTCGGTAACATGATTACTGATTTAGAAAATTCATTGTTTATTTTTACGTTTTAGCGCCAGAAGTTCTTCGCAACAAGGGTTATAACCGATCGTTGGATATGTGGAGTGTGGGTGTAATAGTTTACGTAAGTCTGAGTGGAACATTTCCATTCAATGAGGATGAAGATATTAACGAACAAATTCAGAATGCGGCATTCATGTACCCTCCAAATCCCTGGAAAGAAATCTCATCAGACGGTAAAACTACATAAGTTTGAAAATTGTTTTTTTATTGACAATTTCCAGCTATTGATCTCATCAATAATTTGCTACAAGTCAAGCAGAGGAAACGTTATACTGTTGATAAATCTTTGCAACATATTTGGTTGCAGGTAAGTTTTAAAATCACAGAATGTATTTATTTTGTCACATATCTTGAATGAACCATTTCGCAATCAGCTACGTAATGCTTCTGTTCTTTTTTTCATTTGTTAATTTGAAATGTTGCAATATTGCTCCACGCAAAAAAATTCAATGCAATTTTCTTTGAAAGGACTATCAAACTTGGTGCGATTTGCGAACATTGGAGAACCAAATAAGCGTTCGGTACTTGACTCACGAATCGGATGATGCACGATGGGAGCGATACAGGGCGGAGCTTTGACCTGAGAAAGGTTGGCTTCACAATGTTAAAAAGTGCCTACGAGGTATGAAGACCTAGGCAGCTCAAAATCTCTATGGAATTGCTAGAGCACACTTAACGTTTCTCGATAAAAATTTTCTGTGATGTCACCTTCGACTTTCCCTCACTAATTAGTCACAGATGTTTTATCGAACACTTCTTGAATGGTTTCATTTTAAATGAATCTACTTAAGTACACCAGTTACTTATTATTATATAGTTTATTTTTTATATTGTTTTTTATTATTTTGTAACGTAGTTTTTCTTAATTTTATTGTTATTGAGAAAATTCTTGTTTTTCTTGATTGAAGATGATTTACGCCAGTATTTTCGAAATCAGTAAACGGGACCTGTTAAACGCCGAATACTTTTATATTTGAAAGTACTGGTTTGAATTGTTTTACGTAGTTATAAAAAATACTCAATATTTTAGTAATTAAGTTGGTATGACGTATATAAGAAAAAGTGCACAGTAGTAAGTATAAAAAAGCTTTAATATTCGTACTGGATCTAATTGTGTATAATTACGTATTTATTTTAATATTGGTAAGTCTAAGTGTTGTTACATACAGTTATTGAAATTTTAATTTTAAGAAGATTGGGCAATTAATTTTTAGGTGCTTTGTTCTAGTTCACAATATTGTGGGTTGTAAATAGAGATTGCAGAGCACATCTAGTTTTTACTGGGACCGTAAAATCGAAGAGGTTGCACAAGGTGGTGCAATGAACAGATCGGAATAATTTCCATTCAACGAAACTTGTCCAATTTTCTTTAATATTGTCAATGCTGCTTTTATCACAACAGCCAAATAATTCTAAAACAGTTTTACATCGCAGCCTTGACAACCTTTTTTACCTTGTACTTTGATCCTGCTTTCTTAGCCAAATAGTGGCCTTAGATCTTACAAACTCCTACCTGTCGCTTCCAAAACGCAGATTTGTGTAAGATTTTCAGGATCGAAGTAACAAGGAATTACAAATTACTGTTACATAAGGTTGTGTTTGTTGATATTATAATAAATCTCGCCAAATGATTTGAATCTCAAGTAGGGACTTATTCCATAATTTTTGACCTGATCTTGTGATGACAATAGGATAGTAGACCAATAGTATTGCACTTAAAAATCTGGCCTAATAAATGTGCTTCAGTATTGTCACGTTAAAGTTAGTGAATTTATTATAAGTGTTGAAGGGTTCTTTAATGACAAGGACTTGATTTTATTAATTGTATTTATATATTTGTATCATAGTGTTGGCTTGGTACAGGGAATTATATTTTATATTAAATGTACATGTATATAAAGATATACAGCTGATAACATTGTTTTATTCAGGATATAAAACAAGATCGATTTGTACGTCCATCTCCGTAACTGGTAAATCATCAACGATTTGTTCCTTGAAAGCCAAAGCTACCAAGGCTGGTGGAACATCTTGATGTTTCTTGATCTCTACCAAATATTTGTCATAGTAACCACCCCCATGACCGAGTCTAAGTCCTTTGGCGGTAAAACCGACACCCGGAACAACAATAAAATCCAAGCCACCTGTATTTACAAAACCAGCATTCCGACAAACTAAAATTTATCACTCTTACCTGTCTTTAGAGCATCCTCTCTTTGTTCCTTCAAATTTGGCTGTTTTATCCCCCAACTGGTCACCGGCAAGGTCTGCCAATCCTCATACGAGTTTATCTTTACCATTTCCATCCCAGCTTTACTGTATCTATTCAAAAAAAATAACAAACTAAAATCGGGTTTGTGCTCTTTACAGTACATACCTCGGAACAAAACATTCTTTTCCCGTTTCAAATATTTTTCGCACGACTGGCTCCGTATCAATTTCATTGTCAATACTTAAATATGTTGACACACGTTTGCTCTTTTGAAACGAAGGCAAATGTATTAACTGTAATAAAAGCGTTCAGTGCTGAATGTTAACAGTGTCTGAGTTTTCACCTTTTCGAAAACTATTTTTGACTGAGTTTGTTTTTCTTCAGTAGACAGGCATTTGAGCCGTTCGGTAATCTCACGGCGGACAGCTTTTTTCGTTGTTGCTTTTGTCACCATTGTAGCATACAATGATAAAGTAGAAAAAACCTTTTGGCGACCTTTCGAGATAACATATGAAATTATGTTAAACAATTGACCTTGATTAGAATTTTAGATAATTCAATCAGTACAAATTTATTTTCTAATAAGTTTTTATCAATAAGGATGTTTTTTGTTGTTGTTTTGAATTGAAATTTAAACTTATCCATCAGAGTTTTAAAGGCAAATTATAATACCTACTAGTTAACTTTAAGTAATTAAATAAAGAGACAATTAAGCATAATTTTAACGAAATATATACACACTTCGCATATTCAATGAAATAATGATCAATAAACTGATTATTTACTGACTTTAATTATTATCGGGATAACGCGGGGTAAAAGCCTTAACAAGCGTTTGACACATTAATAATTATCTGCAAGCAGTTAAATATAATATTTTTTAGTAACATTTTAAAATAGCAAAAAATGCTAAGTAATAATAATAATTTGCAGGATATTTAATATTTGCTGAGTTTAGGTTTACTAAAGTGAAAAAAAAAACATTAAAAAAGAGAAATCACGCTAGATCAACATTAAGGCTTTGCGAGGCAGTAATTACGCCAACAGAAAATAGAGAAAATATCTGATTGAGAAGAGAAATTCGATAAATTATTACTGATTATCGTCAATTATCATTTTATCTAAGTAAAAAAAAAATTGCACCGTCATTATAGTTACTAATCATAAATTTTTAGGTGTATTTAGGTAAGCAAAAATATGCGTAAATTTTTGTAAAAAATAAAGCTTTTTCTAGAGCGGTTATTACTTATTAAAGATTTTTACGTAGGTATACAGTTGGAGACAAAATACTTTGGTCGTCAATGTCACTTGAGTGACAATAAATTGTAAAGCATGCTTTAGGACTGTTAACCTTATTTTTAGCTACTGTCAATCATAGTTGACAAGTTGTACATATTTTTGATAGGAA